>NC_057419.1:137238226-137295683 GCF_019320065.1 Cervus canadensis | reverse complement strand
CTTACTCCTTGGAAGGAAAGTTATGACCAACCTAGATAGCATATTAAAAAGCAGAGACATTACTTTGCCAAGAAAGGTCCGTCTGGTCAAGGCTATGGTTTTTCCAGTGGTATGTATGGATGTGAGAGTTGGACTGTGAAGAAAGCTGAGTGCCGAAAAATTGATGCTTTTGAACTATGGTGTTGGAGAAGACTGTTGAGAGTCCCTTGGACTGGAAGGAGATCCAACCAGTCATCCTAAAGGAGATCAGTCCTGGGTGTTCATTGGAAGGACTGATGTTGACGCTGAAACTCCAATACTTTGGCCACCTCATGCAAAGAGGTGACTCATTGGAAAAGACCCTGATGCTGGGAGGGATTGGGGGCAGGAGGAGAAGGGGACGACAGAGGATGAGATGGCTGGATGGCATCATCGACTCGATGGACATGGGTTTGGGTAGACTCTGGGAGTTGGTGATGGACAGGGAGGCCTGGTGTGCTGCGATTCATGGGGTTGCAAAGAGTCGGACACAACTGAGCAACTGAACTGAACTGAACTGATATCTTGTTTAGTTACTGTGTAACTGTTAGGCATAAATTTCTTGCAATTTTTGCTATTATAAACAACAGTTCAGTGAATTCTGCAAAGAAAGACTATGTTGAAAGAATACTGGGCTAGTTCACCTTTCTGATATATTATCAGTTCATAATCTTTTGGCAGTGCTATACATAATTTGTTTAATTACTCTCTTAATTCCATTATGGAAATATTTTGCTGTACCTGGATAAATGTTTCATAACTTTAACATTCTGAGTATTTCCTTTTGGAAGATTTTCTTAGTGTTCAGATATATTTTCTCACACAGGTTCCCTGGCATGACTGAATATAATATTTTCATTCCACACCAATTATTAAACACTCTCTTTTGATGGCAAAGAATGGATAGTTTACTAAATTATCCAGCCTTAGAATATTAGTGAAATTCTCAGAGAACTAACTCTATGTGATATACTTTAATATATTTTTCCTTTATATGGTAGTAGTTTTGTTTCATATTTTTCTTAATTTTGAAAATTAACATACATACAAAAGAATATATGGAAATGTGTTTGTACAGTTGATGGAAAAGGTAAAAATCAACATTCATATATGTACTACTCAGACTAAAAAATAGAATATTACTGTACCCCCAAAGCCCTGTACAGGGCTGATTTTGTTAATCAGTCCTTGTTTCTTTAAAGTTTTTAACATTTACATATGTATCATTAAAAAAAACATTGTCTAGTTTTGCCCATTTTTGAACTTTATACATATGAAATCATAAGAATGATTTCTATGTGACTTCTTTGGCTTAAATTATGTTTTGTTATTGATCATGTTATTGTTTTCATTGAACATATACACAGTAAAGTGCATAAAGTGCATTAATCTTAATTTTTAAAATTTTTTAAAAATAAATTAATTTTTAAAATTTATCTTATTAACTGTTAAAAATTTAGTTTGACACCCATATAACCATCACCCTTATAAAGAAATTTTAACACCCTATGGTATTTCCTATAATATAATGGTTGTGATACCATTTGTGTGTCATTCTTCTTATTTTTCAATAGGATTGAATTTTATGAATATACCACAGTTTTTTGGCAACTTTTAAAATGATGAGTATTTGGGTTGATTTCAGTTTTTTGCTTTTATAGAAAAGGTATCATGATCAATCTTGTGCATGTCTTTTTGTGGATAAATGCATTCATTACTTTGGGATATGTTCCCAGGAATGAAATTGCTAGATCTCAGAACAGGAATATGATTAGCTTTGGCAAATACTTCCAAAGAGTTTTCCAAAGTGGCTATACAATTTTCCATTTCCAAGAGAAGTGTATGAGAGTTCCAGTTCTTTACATCTTTTCTAACAATTAATATTGTCAATATTTTTAGTTAGAACCAGTCTGTTTGTGCCATTAATTTGTATTTCACTGAGGACTGATGATGATAAGTATCTTTTAATATGCTAATTGGTCATTTTAATTCTCTTTATAAACTATTTCTTCAAGTTTTTTTTACCACATTTTTGTTATTTTCTTTTTCTGAAATAACTTGTAGAAATTACTAATTTGTATAAATTGAATTTCTTTTTATATATTTAATATGAGTCACTTGTCAGATATGTGCATTGCAAATATCTTTTTTTTATCCCTAGTTTGCTTTTTCATTTTGTAAGCATGTTCTTTTAAACAGCCTTACTGAGACAGAATTTGCAGACCACACATTTTAAAGTGTATAGTTCAATGACTTTTAGAGTTGTGTAGCCTTCAACAAAATAAATTTTAGAACGTTTTATCACTCCATAAAGAAATCTATTACCTGTTAGCAGTCACTCTTCACCTCAGTATTCTCAGCCTTGGCAACCATGATCTGCTTTCTGACTCTATAGATTAGACTTTCATGCATATTTCATATAAATGGAATCATACCATATGTGATCTTTTATGACTGACCTCTTTCATTTAGAATGTTTTCAAGGTATGTCTATGTTGTAGCATATATCAATGTTTCTTTCCCTATTATGGCTAAATAATATTCCATTGTATGAACATATCATGTTTTCTGTTATCCACTAATCTGTTTATGGACATTTGGAGTGTTCACACACTTTGTCTATTATAAATAATGCTATTATGCACACTCATGTACACAATTTTGCATGGACATATGTTTTAATTTCTCTCAGGAATATATCCAGGAGTGAAATCACTGGATTATATTTTAAATATGTTTAGCTGTTTTAGGAGCTGCCAGATCATTTTCTAAAGTGATTGCATCATTTTTCCATCCCCAGTAACAATCTGCATAGGTTCCAGTTTCTTTATATTTTTACTAATACATGTTATTTTCTGGTATTTTTGGATTATAGCCATTCTAGAAGATGTGAAATAGCATCTCATTATGGTTTCAATATGTGTATCTCTGATGGCTAATGATATTGAGCATCTTTTCATGTGCTTCTTGATAGCTTGTGTATCTTCTTTGGAGAAATCTGCATTCAAATTCTTTGCCATGTTTAGTTGGATTTTATCTTTATGATCATGTTGTAAGATTGTTTATATGTTCTAGATATAAGTCCCTTGTCAGATGTATATGATACTAATATCTTCAATTCTGTGAATTATGTTTTCACTTTCTTCTTGATGTCCTTTCGTGCACAAAGATTTTATTTTGATGAATTTAATGATGATATTTTGATGAGAAGCACAGGACTTTTCATGTCAGTAAAGTCCAGTTTGTAATTTTTTGTGCATTCTGTATCCTACTTAAGAAATCTTTGCCTATCCAAATGTCATTAAATTATTTCTTTGTGTGTTCTTATAGAACTTTTGGTTTCATTTTACACTTAAAAATAAGATCCATTTTGAATTCATTTTCTCTATAATAGTCATCAAGGTAGTCTGCTTCTGAATTCTGTTCTCTTACATTGATCCATTTGTCTGTCTTTCTGACAATATCACATTGTCTTAATACTATAGCTTTTTTTGGAAGTCATAAAAACTAATAGTATGAATCTTTCAACTTTCTTCTTCTTTAAGATTGTCTTGGTTTTACTAGATTCTTTGCATTTTAGATTTTTTAATTAGCTTATCAATTTCCACAAAAAATCTTCCTGGGAGTTTGATTTGGATTAAAATGAATCTGTAGGGAATTCCCTGGAAGTCCAGTGGTTAAGACCCCGTGCTTCCACTGCCTGGGGCCCAAGTTCGATCCCTGGTCAAGGAACTAAGATCTCACAAGCCACAGGGTGCAGCAAAAAACCACTCTGTACTCCAATTTGAAGAGAATTGATATCCTAACAATGCTGAGAATTTCAGTTCATGAATGTGATATAACTCTCAACTCATTTATGTCTATTCTGAGCAGTGTTTGTAATATTCATTGTAAAAGCATTTGTGCATCTTTTATTACATTTACCCCTAGCTATTTGAAATTTTTGTCCTGTACATTAGAAAAAGCATTAAAAAACACATTTTCCAGTTGTTTTTTCTGGTTTATAGAAATGCAATTTATTTTTGTAGATTGATTTTATGTTCAGCTACCTTGCTAAACAATTTTATTTATTCTAATGATTTATTTATAGTTGCTTTTTTCATATTTTTGGTATACTATATATCTGTGAATAATGGCAGTTTTGTCTCTTCCTTTCCAATCCTTATGTTTTATATTTAATAATTTTTTCTATATTCCGGCTAGTTTCTTCAGTACAATGGTGAATAGAAATGGTAATAATGGGCAATTTTTGTCTGTTCATGATGTTAAGGGAAACATCTTCAATTTTTAATAAATTAGTATGATCTTTTCTAAAGAATTTTTACTGTTACCCCTTATCAGGTTAAAAAAGTTCTTTTACTTTTAGTTTTGTAAGAATTTTTCTTATAAATGGATGTTAAATTTTAAGTATTTTCTACATTTATTGAAATGATCACTTTTTGAAAAAAAGCAATTAATGTCATGGATTACATTATTTGATATAAAAATTAATTTTGTATTCCTCAAATACATTTTTGCAATGATATGCTATTTTTAATACTTTTAAGATTTAATTTGCTGATTTTAGAAAATGATTTATATATCTTAGTTCATGAATGAGACTGGTTTGTAATAGTTCATGTGAAATTAGAATTTCTTATTCTTTGAATGTGAGATATTGCTTACTAGTAATATCCAGCTCCTTGTGGAGCTGGAATTTTCTTTATAGACACATTTTCAAATAATAATTCATTATCTAAGGGTTAGAAAATCACTCAGATTTTCTATTTCTTTCCAGTTCAATTTTAGTAATTTCTTTGTTTTATATAGATTGCTAATGTTTATGGGCATAATTTTGTTTATGATATATTTTATACTTGTTTTGTTGTCTGCTGTATCTATAATTAGGTACTCCACTTCACTCTTATTATTGTTTATTTATATCTTCTATCATATTTTTCTTGATCAATGTTGACAATAATTTTGTTAGTTTTATTAGTTTTTTCAAAGAATCATCTTTGTCTTCATCTCTACTGTTTGCTTTTATCTGTTTCATTAATTTATGCTTTTATTCATGCTCATTCCCTTCTTTCTATCTTTCCTGGATTTATTTTACTATTCTTTTACTAAATTTTTAAGATATGTATTATATATATAATTTTCAAAGCCACTTAGGAATATACTGTAGATAGGATGACTGTTTATCCCTAAATATTTCAGTATGTATTTTCTTAGAAACTTTTTTCTTACATAACCACACTGCAGTTATCAAAATCAGGAAATTAACATTAGTTCATTTCTATTATCTAATCTATAAACTTCATTCAAATTTTGCCAATTATGCTAATGTCATTTATAGAAAAAGATTTCTGTTTTCTGGTCTAGGTTCCAATCCAGGATCACACATTGCATTTATTTGTGATGTCTTTTTAATCTCCTTTAGTTTAGAATAATTCCTTATTCGTTCGTAGTCTTTAATGACCTTGTTACTTTTGAAGAGTTTAGGCTAGTTATTTTTGTAAATTGCTCTCAAATTTTGTTTATTTGATGTTTTTCCATGACTAGATCCAAGCCACACAGTTTGGCAGGACTACCACAGAAATAATATTGTGTTTTCCTCAGAATATTATATGAGGACTCAACTATGTTTATCTGTCCCCTTCTGTTGATATTAATTTTAATTACTTGTTTAAGGTATAATCTACCAAGTTTCACCACTATAAATTTCCAGTTTTCAATTTGTAAGTAATGAACATCTTAAAGAGATATCTTTTTAAAATTTTTCATGTGGATCATTTTAAAAGTCTTTATTGAATTTATTACAATATTGCTTCTGTTTTATGTTTTGGATTTTTGTCCATATGACATGTGGGATCTTAGCTCCCTGACCAAGGATCAAACCTACACCTCCTGCATTGGAAGGCAAAGTCTTAAACCACTGGACCATCGGTGAAGTCCCTCTAATTGCTTCTAAAATGTTCAGCCATTTGTGTTAATAGCCACTGAAAATTCTGGCCCAAGTCAATTATGATGATGATTTGACTGCCAAATTCAGATTTTCTAACCCCATCATTCATTTTACATTTGTTGGTTGACATTCTAATGTAAGAATAAGATAGTTTGCTCTTTATTTATTTGTTTACTTGAAGTGGTATGAATTCATGTATTCTTATTTAATAGGTTATAATTTATAACTGTGATTATTTATTTTGATATTCAAGTAGTCCTAGATTTGGCCAGTGAAAGCCATTTCAGACAGACATTTGTACCCTTGGAGTGTACTCATGGTTCTTTGAGCCCTTCCTTACTTTCTGACTCTATAGACTACCCCAGACTCATCTTTTAATTTCTCAGTTCCAAGTCTGGAATGAGACATATCTTCAAGGAATCCTAGGTACTATGTGTGTTTGTTGCTATTGGAGTATCACTGCTTCTAGGCCCTGTATATCTATATAGGCCAAGCTATATACATATACACATATATATTTGTTTAGTTATATACAGAAAATATGTTTGTTACAATAACAATAAAGTTATAATTTTACTCATATTTTATTATATATATGTGTGAAAATCAGGAGTTCATACTGACACCTCTAACTCTAGTCCAATAACACAGGGTTGATTCTAGACTACTCCTTTCCATAGTTGTAGCTCTCTTTTCCAACAGTGAGAAATCTGACTCCCATTATCCATACTATATTTGCTCATTTGCTCAATTCTAGAATGCACAGAAAGCAGTTTTATGATTGCTAACCAATTCCACTGTGAAAAACCAGCCTATAACTTAAATTCAAGATTTGTTTATAGGTTGCTTTTTTTTTTTGCTTTTTAGTCTGAGGATATATAATCAAAATACTGCATTTACACATTACTTGGGTTTATTCTGCCCCCTCCTTCAGTTTGGTTATAAACTTGATTCATTTGTTTTTGTTTCCATTTTATGTTTTTCCCTATCCCTTTTTATTTTAGTTGTTTTCTTTTTTGGAGTTTGTGAAAGATTAACATGGTTCCAAAAGTCAGAACTATAGACAAAAGAATGCTCACAGAAATGTAGTTATCTCCATCCTTTATATCCCATTCACATCCCCCATCCTTTCTACCCCGCCCTACCCCGATATATGTATAAATTTCATTATTTCTGCTTTTTTCTTCCATGTTTCATTTTTCATAAATGAAAAGACCGTTTTTCTTATCTTCCCTTTTTGTTTACACGAAAGATGACTTATAGTAGACACTCTTCAACACTTTGCTTTTTCCGTCTGCTTAGTGTATCCCAACTGATTTCATTCCTTTTTAAAAATTGTAATTAATAGACTTTTGTTTGTTTGTTTGTTTGTTTTATTAATAGACTTTTAAAAGTGGTTTTAGGTTTAGGAGAAAAAATTAGTCAGAAGTACAGAGAGTTACCACATGCCCCTTAAGTCCCAACAATTTCCTCAATTTTTTACATCTTACATTAGTGTGGTACATTTACAAATAATGAGTCAATATTGGTACACTATTATTGAAGTCCATAGTTTATATTAAAATTCATTTTTTGTGTTGTACATTCTATGGGTTTTTGATAAATGTATAACAACATGTTATCTATTATTATAGTATCATGCAAAAAACTTCATTGTCTTAAAAGTCTCCTGTGTTCCATTACCATATAATTAATCCCCATCACCCATTTTGCCCAACCATCAACCTTGTGGTCCCTACTAATCACTAATGTGTTCTCTGTATCTATGAGGTGTTCTTTTTTATTTTATTTTGCTCATTTGTTTTGTTGCTTTTAGATTCTACAGGAGTGAAATCATACATTATTTGTCTTTCTCTGACTTATTTCACTTAGCATAATATATTCAAGATCCATTCATGTTGTCAAAAAGAACTCAAAAAGGATTTCATTATTTTTTATGGCTGAATAGTATTCCATTATATCCATGACCATGTCTTCTTTATCCATTCATCCATTAATGAATGCTTAGGTTGTTTCCATATCTTGGCTATTGTAAATAATGCTGCAATGAACACAGAGGTGCAAATATATATATGTATATATATTTCAAATTAGTGGTTTTTTGTGTGTGTTCTTCAGTTAAATACCCAGATGTGGAATAGTTAGATCATGTTGTAATTCTATTCTTAATTTTTTGAGGCATTTCCATACTGTTTTCCATAGTGGCTGCACCAATTTACAGTTTCACCAAAAGTATATGAGGGTTCCTGTTTCTCTACATCTCCCACATTTGTTATTTCTTGTGTTTTTGATAATAGCCATTCTAACAGGTGTATCTTATTTTGTGTTGATTTGCATTTCCCTAATAATTAGTGATATTGAATGTTTTTAATGTGCTAATCGGCCACCTACATATCTTCTTTGGAAAAATGTTCAGATCCTCTGCCAATTTTTAATCAGATTGTTTGTTTTTTTGTTGTTGTTATTGAGTTGTATATTCTTTACATATTTTAGGTATCAGCCCCTTATAAGATATATGATTTACAAATATTTTCTCCCTTTCAGTAGTCTGAGTTTTCATTTTGATGATCGTTTCTGTGCAAAGGCTCTTTGGTTTGATGTTTTCCCATTTGTTTATTTTTACTTTAATTTCCCTTGCCTTTGGAGTCAGATACACAAAATAATTGCTAAGACTGATGTCAGTGAAGTTACTACCTATGTTTTCTTCTAGGAATTTTATAGTTTCAGGTATTACATTCAAGTCTTTAATCCATTTGAGATGTTTTTTGTTTGTTTTGTTTCTTGTGTATGGTGTAAGATAGTGGTCTAATTTCATTCTTCTGCATGTGGCTGCCCAGTTCTCCCAACACCATTTACTGAAGAGTCTATCCTTTCTCCATTGTATGTTTTTTGCTTCTTTGTCATAAATTAATATTCTATATATGTGGAAGTTTATTTCTGAGGTCTCAGTTCTTTTCCATTCATCTCTGTGTCTGTTTCTGTGCAAGTACCGTACATTTTTGAGCTTGGTAATATAGTTTGAGATTAGGGAAAATGATACTTCCAGATTTTTTTTCTTCTTTCTCAATATTTTCAGGCTATTCAGGATCTTTTGTGGTCCCACACAAATTTTAGAATATTTGTACTAGCTCTGTGAAATATGTCATAGGAATTTGATAGGAATTGCATAAAATCTGTAGATGTTTTGGGTAGTCTGGACATTTTAACAATAGTAATTCTTTCAATTCATAAACATGGAGTATCTTTCCTTTTGTGTGTGTGTGTTTGTCTTCTTCAATTTCTTTCTCAGTGTCTTATAGTTTTCAGTGTACAGCTCTTTCACCTTCTTGGTTAAGTTTATTCCTAGTTAATTTATTGTTTTTTTGCAATTGTAAATGGGATTATTTTATTAATTTCTTTCCCTGATTATTTTATTAGTGTATTGAAGTGCCACAGATTTTTGTATATTGATTTTGCATCCTGTGACTTTACTGATTTTATTTGTTACTTCTAAGAGTTTTTTTTTTTTGGTTGGAGGTTTTAGGACTTTCTATATGTAGTATCATATCATCTGCAAATAGTGACAGTTTCACTTCTTACCTTCCAATTTGGATGCCTTTTATTTCTTTTACTTGTCTAATTGCTGTGGCTAGGACTTCCAATACGATGTTAAGTGAAATTGGCAAGAGTGGGCATTCTTGTATTATTCCTGAATTGAGAAAGAAGTTTTCAGCTTTTCACCATCGTATCTGTTTTTAGCTGTGAGTTTGTCATATATAAACTTTATTATGTTGATGTATCCTTTGTACCCACAATGTTGAGAGTATTTGTCATATGTGGATGATGAATTTTGTGAATATATTTTTCTGAAACTATTGATATGATCATATACTTTTTATCCTTCATTTTGTTAATGTGATGTGCATATTGATTGATTTGTGGATGTTGACCCATCCTTGTATCCCTGGAATAAATCCCACTCGACTGTGGTACATGATCCTTTTATTGTTGGATTCAGTTTGCAAATATTTTGTTGAAGATTTTTGCATCTAGGTTCCTCATGCATAGGGGTTTGTATTTTCTATTTTTGTGGTGTCCTTGTCTGTTTCTATTCATTCATGATTCTATTTTGCAAGATTATATATTTTTATTTATCCCTTTCTTCTAGGTCTTCAATTTGTTGGCATATAGTTGTTTATAGTAGTTTCTCATAATTCCCTTGTATTTCTGTGCTATCAGGTATAACTTTTCTTGTTTGTTAGTTGCTCAGTCGTGTCCAACTCTTTGCGGCCCCATGGGCTGTAGCCTGCCAGGTTCTTCTGTCCATGGAATTCTCCAGGCAAGAATACTGGAGTGGGTAGCCATTTCCTTCTCCAGGGAATCTTGCTGATCCAGGAATTGAATCCATGTCTCCTGCACTGGCAGGCAGATTCATCACCAGTGAGCCACCAAGCCCAAACGTTCTGCTGTGGGTAAAATGTTATCAAACAGCAATGCATGCTACAGAAAAATTGTTCATGAATGGAACAGTGAATTGATATCACAAACTTCATTGTTGTCTTATTTTAAGAAACTGCCACAGCCACCTCAACCTTCAGCAAGGACCACCCTGATCAGTCAGCAGCCATAAATATCAAAGCAAAATTCTCCACCAGCAAAAAGATTATGACTGGCTGAAGGTTCAGATGATACTTAGCATTTTTAAGCAATAAAAGATTTTTAGTTAAGTATTTACATTGTTTTTAAGACATGATGCTATTGCACACTCAATGGACTACAGTATAGTATAAGCATAAATTTTATATGCCCTGGAAAACCAAAATAATTGTGTGATTCAGTTAATTCAGTTAACTGCAATATTCACTTTATTATTGTGATGTGGAGCTAAATCCACAATGTATCTGAGGTATGCCTGTAATATGCTTAAGATTACAAAATTATGAATGATGGAGAACAGATTAGCGGTTGCTAGGGGTTAAGGACATACAAGAGAAGTGGCTGTGGTTATGAAAAGACAATATGTGTGATCTTTTTGATGATGGAAGTGTAAAAATAAAATTGATGAAGTCTGAACAAGATTGTTGGATTGTATGGGTATCAAAATCCTGGTTGTGATATGGTACTATATTTGGGGAAAAATGAATAAAGTTATGTGTGATATTTCTGTATTATATCTTACAACTGCATGTGAACCTACAATAATCCCACTGTAAAAGTTCAATTTAAAAAAAGTATGGTGGGAGGGGGGATCGGGATGGTGGGAGGGGGGATCGGGATGGGGAATACATGTAAATCCATGGCTGATTCATGTCAATGTATGACAAAACCCACTACAATATTGTAAAGTAATTAGCCTCCAACTAATAAAAATAAATGAAAAAAATAAATAAAAAATATATAAAAACACTAGTTAACTAGAAAAAAAAAGTATGGTTTGGCATGAAAGAATCAGAAACCAGCTAAATCTATGAGGAATAATTCTTTTTTACTTCATAAGAAGAACACCATCTAATAATGCTATATTTCTCATAGCTACAACAAGAAGCAGAATTATGAGAAGTAGTTTTATGGAAAACTGCCTTAATGGTCAACTGTGCATTAGAGGAAAAAATTAGAAATGTCTATATAAATGGAAATGGGATGCTCTTAGCTTCTTTGGAAATAGGTAAATTTACTTCTTAAAATTATAACATATAATTTTACTGATTTTTGCTGCTCCATTTATCTGATGAAATAATACTAGAATAAACTACCAGAAAGATGGGGATTTCCAAATCAGTGAGGGATTTCAGAACCTAAGTTAGCACTCTCTGTTTGGCAAGATCACTCTTATTTGGGGTCCATAATTCCCACTCAATGTAAAACACGTCTGTATTGGGAGGGAGACTTTCCTCTTCAGGGAAATCTTGCCAGAAAAGCCAATTTCTTTTCTCTTTTTTGTGAAGGCCAAAAAGCTGACAGGGTTTTTTGTCTTTGTAGAAATCATTTTAATTTTTTCAGAATATTTTGTCTTCTGAAGTTTATCATGGAGTATCAATACTATTAAATTAATGCTTTCTGAAAGAGGCATCACTTGGTTTAACACCAAGAGGTGGAGAAAGAGAAGGGCAACATGTTTGACCTCTAGAGCATCTGAAACATTGTTGTTCTATTGCTAAGTCATGTCCTACTCTTTGTGACCCCATGGACTGCAGCTCACCAGGCTCCTCTGTCCTCCACTATCTTCTGGAGTTTGCTCAAATTCATGTCCATGTACCATGTCCCAGTTCCACCTGGGAAGCCCCGATATACTCTGCATAGAAGTTAAATAAGCAGGGTAACAATATCCAGCCTATCACTTTCCCAGCTGGCATTAGTGGTAAAGAACCCACCGGCCAATGGAGGAGGTGTAAGAGACGTGGGTTCAATCCTTGGTCAGGAAGATCCCCTGAAGGAGGGTATGGCAACCCACTCCAGTATTCTTGCCTGGAAAATTCCCTGGACAGAGGAGGCTGGTGGGTTACAGTCCATAGGGTTGCATAGTCAGACACTACTTAGCACACACTCCTTTCCCAATTTTGAACTAGTCCGTTGTTCCCTGTCCAGTTATAACTGTTTCTTCTTGACCCAAATACAGGTATCTCCAGAGACAGGTAAGATGGTCTGGTACTCCCATCTCTTTAAGAATTTTCCACAGTTTGTTGTCATCCACACAGTCAAAACTGTAATGTACTCAGTGAAACAGAAGTAGATATTTTTTTCTGGAATTCCCTTGCTTTCTCCATGATCCAGTGAACATTGGCAGTTTGATCTCTGATTCCTCTGCCTCTTTGAAACCCAAGTTGTATATCTGGTAGTTCTTGGTTTATGTACTGCTGAAGCCTAGCTTGAAGGGTTTTGAGCGTAACCTTGCTGGCATGTGAAATGAGCACAACTGTATGGTAGTTTGAACATTGTTTGTCATCACGCTTCTTTGGGGTTGGAATGAAAACTGACCTTTTGCAGTCCTGTGGCCAATGCTCAGTTTTCCAAATTTGCTGACATATTGAGTGCAGTACTTTAATAGCACTATCTTTCAGGATTTTAAATAGCTCAGCCGGAATATCATCACCTCTACTAGCTTTGTTCATAGTAATGCTTCCTAAGGCCCACTTGACTTTACACTCTAGCATGTCC
The DNA here is from genome assembly GCF_019320065.1 of Cervus canadensis. Taxonomy (NCBI): domain Eukaryota; kingdom Metazoa; phylum Chordata; class Mammalia; order Artiodactyla; family Cervidae; genus Cervus; species Cervus canadensis. The sequence continues at coordinate 137,282,584 of NC_057419.1, read as the reverse complement.
AGCTCTAGGTGAGTGACCACACCATTGTGGTTATCCAGGTCATTAAGACCTTTTTTATATGGTTCTTCTGTGTATTCTTGGCACTTCTTAATCCCCTCTGCTTCTGCTCGGTCTTTACTTACTGTTTCTGTGCTTTATTGTGCTCATCCTTGCAGGAAATGTTTCTTTGACATCTGCAATTTTATTGAAGAGATCTCTAGTCTTTCCCATTCTTTTGTTTTCTTCTATTTCTTCGCACTGTTCATTAAGAAGGCCTTCTTATCTCTCTCTGCTGTTCTCTGGAACTCTGCATTCAATTGAGTATATCAGTGTCTGAAACTTAGATGGCAGTTTTTTCTCTCTCCCCAACATATTATGTTTATTTCAGGACTCAACCTTATGCTATTTGATCTATCAGGTGGCTGATTGTGGAAGTAAATTCCCAAAAGAAGTTTTCTGTATTTTGTGGGGTATTTTTCTGGTGGATGTAGGTTATCTTGAAGATCTTCTGATTCTATTTTGGCAACATATTACCTCTTGAAGCTACTATTCTACCATTTCACCCTTGAACTTCTTTAAACAAAAGTAAGTGGCACCTTCATATGTATATCATTTACCATCATGTCCATAACTATGTCTGCCTGTATATGATCTGTACTTAGCCACTCAGTCATGTCTGACTCTTTGTGACCTCATGGACTGTAGCCCGCCAGGCTCCTCCTCTGTCCATGGGGATTCTCCAGACAAGAATACTGGAGTAGGTTGCCATGACCTCCTCCAGGGGATCTTCCCAACCCAGGGACTGAACCGAGGTCTCATGCATTGCAGGCAGATTCTTTACCATCTAAGCCACCAGGGAAGCCTGTTTATGATCTAGTATGCAAAATTCAGACTTAAATTGAAGAAATTAGGGAAAATTACTAAGCTACTCAGGTATGACCTAAATCAAATCCTTTATGATTATACAGTGGAGGTGACAAATAGATTCAAGGGTTTAGATTTGGTAGACAGAGTGCCTGAAGAACTATGGATAGAAGTTTGTAACCCTGTATAGGAGGTGGTGACCAAAACCATCCCTAAGAAAAATAAATGCAAGAAGGCCAAGTGATTGTCTGAGGAGGCCTTACAAATAGCTAAAAAAGAAGAGAAGCAAAAGGCAAAGGAGAAAGGGAAAGATATATCCAACTGAATGCAGAGTTTCAGAGAATAGCAAGGAGAGATAAGAAAGCATTCTTAAGTGAACAATGCAAAGAAATAAAGGAAAACAATAGAATGGGAAAGACTAGAGATCTCTTCAACAAAATTACAGATATCAAGGAAACATTTCATGCAAAGATGGGCACAATACAGGACAGAAATGGTAAGGATCTAACATAAGCAGAAGATATTAAGAAGAGGTGGAAGAATACATAGAAGAACTGTACAAAAAAAGATCTTAATGACCCAGATAATCACAATGGTGTGGTCACTCACCTTCAGCCAGACAGTGTCTGGCTGGAGTGTGAAGTCAAGTGGCCCTTAGGAAGCATTACTATGAACAAACCTAGTGGAGATGATAGAATTCCAGCTGAGCTATTTCAAATCCTAAAATACAATGCTATCAAAGTGCTGCACTCAATATGCTAGCAAATTTGGAAAACTCAGCAGGGGCCATAGGACTGCAAAAGGTCAGTTTTCATTCCAATTCCAAAAAAAGGCAATGCCAAAGAATGTTCAGACTACCATACAATTGTGCTCCTTTCACATGCTAGCAAGGTAATGCTCAAAATTTTTCAAGCTAGACTTCAACAGCTCATGAACCAAGAAATCTCAGATGTACAAGCTGGATTTAGAAAAGGCAGAGGAACCAGAAATCAAATTGCCAACATTTGTTGGATCATAGAAAAAGCAAGGGAATTAAAAAAAACAAAACCCATCTACTTCTGCTTTATTGACTACACTAAAGCCTTTGACTGTGTGGATGACAACAAACTGTGGGAAATTCTTAAAGAGATGGGAATACCAGACTACTTTATCTGTCTCCTGAGAAATATGTATGCAGGTCAAGAAGCAACAGTTAGAACTAGACGTGGAACAACGGACTGGTTCAAAATTGGGAAAGGAGTACGTCAAGGAAGTATATTGTCAACCTGCTTATTTAACTTATATGAGAGTACATCATGAGAAATGCCAGGCTGGATGACTCACAAGCTGGAATAAAGATTTCTGGGAGATATATCAACAATCTCAGATATACAGATGATACCACTCTAATGGCAGAAAGTGACAAGGAGCCTCTTGACGAGGGTGAAAGAGGAGGTTTGAAAAAGGTGGCTTAAAACGCCACATTCACAAAACTAAGATCATGGCATCTGGTCCCATCACTTCATGGCAAATATGTGGGAAAAAGTGGAAATAGTGACAGATTTTATTTTCTTGGGCTCCAAAATCATAGCAGATGGTAACTGCAGCCACTAAATTAAAAGACACCTGCTCCTTGGAAGAAAAGCTATGACCAACCTATACAGCATATTAAAAAGCAGAGACATTACTTTGTCAACAAACGTCCATATGGTCAAAACTATGGTTTTTCCAGTAATCACATACGGATGTGAGAGTTGGAACATAAAGAAGGCTGAGTGCCAAATAATTGATGCTTTTGAACTGTGGTGTTGGAGAAGACTCTTGAGAGTCCCTTGGACAGCAAGGAGATCAAACTAGTCAATCCTAAAGGAGATCAGTCCTGACTATTCATTGGAAGGAGTGATGCTAAACCTGAAGCTCAAATACTTTGGCCACCTGATGTGAAGAGCTAACTCATTGGAGGAGGCCCTGATGCTGGGAAAGTTTGAGGGCATGAGGAGAAGGGGATGACAGGGGATGAGATGGTTGGATGGCATCACTCACTCAATGGACATGAATTTGAGCAAAGTCTGGGGGGTAATGAACGACAGAGGAGCCTGACATGCTTCAGTCCATGGGATCTCCAAGAGTTGGACATGACTTAGTGACTGAGCAACAACAGTAATTAAAAGAGTTATGTTGGGTTAGGAATAATTTGGAGTGTCCACTCTTATTTTTCTGTTTGGAACTGATGCTTTTTTGAAAACATCAAATAGAGATTTTGGCCTTAGGTTTCTTACCTAGGGCTCTATATTTGGCCTCCAAGAACTAAATTTTCTTAAGTCTTGATATTTAAGTATGCAATGACTACTGGCTTTTCCTCCTGCCATCACTTTCAGTTTGCCTGGCACATGTAAGTCATGTGGCTAATATGGCTTCATGCTCTTATGTAACCTTTATTATCATAGGCATGGCTATCTATGCACTCTGCAATCCAATCTACCAACACCACTTGTTGATAACCTATTTTGGAGACATATCCTCCATATTTAGAACATTGTAGCAACATATTAATGCTTGGATCTCATCTAAGCGTCCTTTTCTATTCAAGTCCACCTTCTTTAAGGCTTTTTCCCATCCTGAGCACCACAGTAACTGCCCTTATGGAAATGGGGATATTCAACAGTAATCTAGAAGCTCTTCGATGTTGTTTGTATCTGCTACTTCTTCTGTACTTACTGACAGAAATTTAGCCTATTGAATGAGGGCCAAGAGTGCTCTGAACTTAATGTGGACACACCACACATTTCAGAGACCCTGTAGGTCCCATGATAACCCTGACATTTAAAATTGAAGGTAGCAAGCCACACTAAATGTTGTGGTATTCAGAGTCCACAGCTCTGACTTTGGGTCCTAGCTTCAACTATTTATATCCTTGAAGAAATCATTTAAACATTCTGTGCCTCAGTTTCCTTATCTGTAAAATGGTCCACCCTACACAGTTGTTGAAAAGATTAACGCATTCAAAGTGTTACATAAAATTTTTCTATATAACTATATAAAATACATTAACATAACATATTAATGCTATATATGAAAGTGAAAGTGTTAGTTGCTCAGTCATATCCAACTCTTTGTGTACTGCATGGACTGCAGCCCACCAGGCTCTTCTGTCTGTGAAATTCTCCAGGCAAGAATATTGGAGTGGGTTGCCATTTCCTTCTCCAGGGAATCTTCCCAACCCAGGGATTGAAACTAGGTCTCCTGCATAACAGGCAGATTCTTTATTGTTTGAGCCACCAGGGAAGCCCAATGCTATATATAATATGATATATAATGTCATATATTATGATATACAGACTCTTCTAAGTATTTTTTGTGTATTTCTTTTTTTCCCAAATTAAAATCTTCCATTTATTCAATAGAGTTGAAAATATATTATTTAAGAGAGGTGAAAAACTAAAACTCCATGTTATCCAAAGAAACTTTCCCTAAACAAATGGAATTTCTTTTTCATTTGTAAAAATTTAAAAAGTAGCTTTTTATTTCAAAATTAGTATATGCCCATGGTTAAAACATCCCAGTAGCAAAGAAGTTTGTAGGGTAAAAAGTAAAATTTCCAGACACACTCTCTAGAGTTAACCACTGTCTAGCCTTCCAGAAATGTTGGACGCACTACAAAGAGTAGAAGTGTCTCCCTCTCATTTTTACATAGATGGCATTAAATTACACACACTGTTGTGCACAGTTTTCAATTAACAATACGTACTGGATGTGACTCCATTTTCATTGTATGTGAAACCCTCTCCTTCCTTCAGTCTTTTTTTTTTTTTGTAAATTAATTTATTTAATTGGAGGCTAATTATTTTACAATATTGTAGTGGTTTTTGCCATACATTCACATGAATCAGCCATGGGTGTACATGTATCCCCCATCCTGAATTCCCCCTCCCACCCACCCCCCCATCCCATCCCTCAGGGTCATCCCAGTGCACTGGCCCTGAGCACCCTGTCTCATTTTGCATGTATTTCTACATTTAATCATAATGACAACCTTAAGATGTTAGGTATTATTTTTATTCTCATTTTGCAAATGAGAAAACTGGGGGGAAGAAATACTAAGTAACTTACAAAAGATATGTAATCTCCCTAAGATTAAAGTTTCAAATCATAATGAAATGATATGACTAGTTGGATAGAAGTAATATGATTTTTATTCAAAATATGGGAATGTAGAGTATAAGTAGCAATAGTAGATTCTAAATTTTAACTCGGGCAGTTTCCAGAACTCATGTTATTAACAAAAATACTTCTCAGTCCTTTTCTCTGTATTTCCATCACCACCACCATAGACCAGGCCCTCAAATCCTCCTAAAGGATTTCCCTGCTGTCTTCTTGTTGTTTTCCCTGCAATCCATTAACTTTACCTCGATCTGATCAATATTCCTAGGTTACCACTTCATTCATATCATTATCTTTTAATGAAATGTCATGATTCCTAATTGCCTATCATATCCCAAATCCTGTCTCTGTCACTTGTTTCTCTACAATATAGACTCTCTTCATTATCCACTATGATTGCTGTCTATTCAACAACATGAATCCTTTGCTCTAGTCACATGAATGGCTGGGCAGAACTTGATTTTATTCAAAGAAAGAGAACTTAGTAGCTCATATAACTAAAAAAGTCCAGAGATTAAACTGGTGTCAGGCAAGGAAAGATCTAGCAGTTTAGTGATGTTACTAAGGGTACAGGTATACTCTGAGTCTCTTCCATTCTGTTTTCAATAGTGTCCATACCAACCCACAAGGACCACATAGCAGATCTTTCTCAATTCCAGGTCCCTCCTTTGCAAAACACCTATGTGGTTTGGTTTTAAATGACTAGAAACTTTAAGTCTTCATAATATAATATTCAGTAGAAGAGAAATCTGTGTCTCAGCATTCTCAGAAAATGTGCAGAAGTCTACTCTGGTAGGAGCTTTTAGAAATCTTTTATATTAATTACTAAGGCCAGAGGGGACTAAGATGCAGCAGTTCATTTAGGCTTGGGTTACATGCCCATCCCTCAAGCAGTCACTGGTGCCAGGAGGGTAGAATATCTTGATTGACTTAATACAATTATCATGCACACCTAGAGTGAGAGTCAACTCAGCCTAAAGCACTTGGCTGAGAGTTGCTGATGGAATGGTTTCCCAAATAAGAATTCAGCATTATTTCAAGGAGAAGGGATTTTTGAGGGGAGGCACTCAGCAAATGTGTGATATACTTTTTCTCTCTTTCTCTTCAGCAACTCAAATCCTATCTTTTCTTTGATGTCCAACTTAATTTTGCTCACTCTGGCTCACTGATCTCTGAAGCCATATAGCATAAACTGAGTGTATGTGCTATAGTTAGGTTTATACTGCTTTGATAGTTTATGTTTAGAACTTGTGACCCCAACAAAACTGTAAGTTCATAAGCAGACACTATGTTTTCTAACTATAGCCCTGACAGAATCTAGAACATTTCTGGGCATACAGCCAGTGCTATGCAAGCACTTGTTCACTTGATTTGCTTACTTGTTGAGCTAGGTTACAGCAACTTTGTTCATTTTGGCATCCTCAAGATTGATGCTGATTGCTCTGGTTCACTCAATCATTTGGCTCTCCACATCAATCATGAAGAAAGCCAAAATAAATGGATTGACTAGGCTTCAGTTCATTCATTGTGCATGTATAGATAGATACAGCCTTGCTAGTAAATAGTACTTATCTGTATGTACCCAAATCATGCTACATAGCTTTGTGTATGTTTTTGAAAATATATCTTTTTGTTTAGCTGTAGTTACTGTTAATACCATTTCTATGGGAAACATTCTCTAATAATTGGTTACATCTGAGTTACTGGTAAGCCCTTTCTATTTTGCAGTGTTTACTTGTATTAGCTATTATATGCTATTTGGTGTTCATCTACCTTAATCTTTTTCTATTTTGTTTTATTATATTTTTCATGTCCCACAATCAAACTTCTGGAAAACAGCATTAACCATGGTGAGTGCGGTTCATCTTGTACAAAAACCCTGCTATGAGCATGATTTCCCCTAAGTGGAACGCTCAACTTTTTCTCCAGATCCATGAGACTTTTATTTTCCTGACCAAAGGGAAAAAAAAATTAAGTGCATTACAAAGAGTTGTCTTGTCCTGCTTTTAAGTTTAACGTTTCAAAGTTAATGAAAAGATAATGTGGATAGTTGAATACTAGTGATATGATTAGAATTCAAAGTAGGGCAATGGAGAGTATAAGATTTGGTATCGGAAGACCTCAACTAGAGTCTTGACTTTGCCCCTTAACTACATGATCTTAGTGAGTCCACTTGTATATTTTGTGAACTCAGATTTCTTCCTAAGTAAAATGAAGAAAATATCTACCCAACAGGATGTGGGAAGATACTGTGTTTGGATAAGTCTTGAAAACTTTCAAGTACCCCCACAAAAACTAGTGGCTATAATTATAGCAAGGAAAGTCTTAGAAAGTGAAGTCGCTCAGTCATGTCCGACTCTTTGCGATCCCATGGACTGTAGCCTACCAGGCTCCTCTGTCCATGGAATTTCCCAGGTAAGAATACTGGAGTGGGTTGCCATTTCCTTCTCCAGGAGATCTTCCCGACCCAGGGATTGAACCTGGCTCTCCCACATTGCAGGCACTACTGTCTGAGCTACCAGGGAAGCCTACCTTAGAAAATGACCTTTTAAAAAGGTATGATTGATTATGTCATCCCCTTCAATGGCTTGTGATTAAACTTAAGAGTATTTTTATATCTCTAAGAGCTTCCATGATCTGGCTGCAGTTTCTCCATCTTCATTTTCCTCCTCACTCCTTTCCTACACTCTAGCTATATTCTTCCTCATTCATTACTATGTCTTGAATTGTTTTAAGCTTTTTCTTGCTTCTGGAAATTTGCAGACACTAGTCACTCTTCCTGGAGTCACTATTCCCAATTGTTTACCTAACTATTATTACACCATCTCATTCTTCTAGTCTCAGTTAATTTTCATTTTTTATGAAAGCAGATATTAAGTCTGTTTTTTTTTCCTGCTGTATTAGGTATTAAATAAATATTGACTAAGTGAATGACACATTATTTACTCCCACCTCTACTAAACTTGGGGCTTTCCAGGTGGCTCAGTGGAAAAGAATCCACCTGCCAATGTAGGAGATGAAGGGACCCAGGTTCAATCCCTGGGTCGGGAAGATCTCCTGGAGAAGGGAATGGCTACCCACTCCAGTACTCCTTGCCTGGGAAATCCCATGGACAGAGGAGCCTGGTGGGCTGCAGTCCATGGGGTAGCACAGATTTGGACATAATTGAGCATGCACCCATGCGTATATGTGTGTATGTCCCTACAACAACAGGATAAAACTTAGAAAGGAAAAAAAATACTACTAAACTTTATTTTGCAGTGAATTGATAAAAGTATCATTTTTAACTCAATACAATATTTAATTTAAAAACCAAAAGGGTCATAAATGTTTATCTGTTAAATACTGTAAAATATTTGAAGATGTGTATTTTAAAGCAAAACAGAAATCTTCAAGTTAAATGGATGCATCCTCAAGTAACAATAAAGATCTACACTTAAAACTTCCTATCTTGAACATTTTAGAGTGAAGGAAATAAAACCTTAAAACTTAACTTTGAAAGTTTATATAGGTTAATAAAGAATCTGTAAATGCATAGCAGAGAACCTATTTCCAAAGGCTTGTACAGAGTAATATTTGTTTTTTGGGACATGTAGGTTAACTAAGAGTTATAATTGTTTTTTATTTCTTACAAACTTCTAAAGATCTCTGCTTTTTGACTCTGCACTTTCACTCATCACATATTTCTGATACTTTTAATTTTAAAAAATAGTTTTATACAAGTATTAAACTCATGAAAAAAATATAGACAAATGTATACAGGAAAAATAAAAGCACCCATAAAATCTCCATATGATGTAAAATACTGTTTCCATTGTGTTGCTTAATCAACTGGACACTTTAGTGAATTATATGGTTATATGGTCAGAACAAAATGGAATCACGTTATACATGATTGGGGCTTCCCTGGTGGCTCAGATGGTAAAGAATCTGCCTGCAATGCAGGAGACTCAGGTGCAATCCCTGGGTCAGGAAAATCCAGTATTCTTGCCTGGAGAATTCCATGGACAGAGGAGCCTGGTGGGTTATAGTCCATGGGCCTGCAAAGAGTCAGACATGACTAAGTGACTAACACTTTCACTACAACTTTGACATGGTAAGCACAAAATGAGATCATGTTACATAGAGTTATTTGCAATGTGCTTTTAAAAATTGTGGTAAAATATATGTAACATAAAATTTACCATATTAACCACTTTTAAGTGTGCAATTTAGAGGCATTAAGTACATTCACAATGTTGTGCAACTGTTGTCACTGTCCATTTCCAGTACTTTTTCATCATCCCCAGAAGAAACTCTGTACCCATTAAATAATAACTGCCCACTCCCCTTTCTCCCTAATTTTGGGTAACTTTTTTGTCTCTATGAATTTGCCTGTTTTAGGTACCTCATATAAGGAGGATCATACAATATTTTTCCTTTTGCCTCTGACTTATTTCCCTTAGCATAGTGTTTTTAAGTTTCATCCATGTTGTAACCTATATGTAATTTTTTTTTGCTGTTTAAGTAATTAGCCTCCAATTAAAATAAATAAAATAATTAAAAAAAAACCACATTCAGAGAACAAGGAAAGAAAGCATATTGTGATTCTCTCTCTCTCATTCTCTGTTGGTGACACAAAAATAAGAATTTTAGTGGTTTCATAACATTCCATTGTAAGATGGACTTACAGAATTTAACCAACTATTATTGAGGTTATTCCCAATATCTTGCTTTTATAAATGACACCTTGCTGAATATTCTTAAATATACATCTTTTCACACTTGTCTGATTATTTTCTGAAAGCATATCTTAGATCAATGGATATGCACAAGTTACAGGTTTTTGATCCTTATTGACAAAAAGTCCTTCAAAATGTTGGTACCATTGGAAACAGCACCTTTGGTAGATGAGTACTATTTTATACCTCCACCTGATTATTTTGGTTGATCTGATGTGTTAAAAAAGTGTATTGCTTTGTTTGCACTAATTTAATTACTAGGATGTTTAGTATTTTTTGTTGTTGGCTATTGTACTGTTTACTTGATAAATTGCCTGATAAATTTACTTGATAAATGAGCCTTTTGCTCATTTTTCCCTAGTATCAAAACTATTTTGCCTTTACATATTTGTTGATAAAAATTTTTTGAGTGTTAATATGGTATAAATTTCATTATGCACATTGTATATTATCATTCTAAAAATATAAGAAACATGGATGAACAAATGGCAAATAAAAGCAAACAAAATTTCACCACCCAGAGTCAACTACTGTTGACATTTTGGTGTATATCTTCTGAAAACTTTTCTATACAAATGTGATCATAATATGCATAACTTTTTAACTTTATTGTGAATCTTTGCATATCAATAAACATGCACATTTATAATTGTATTAGTGGCCTCATAAGTATTTAACCAGTTTCTAATTGATAATTTTGTTTCTAACTTTTTAATGAAAAATAATGGTATGTTAGACCTCCTTATCCACCAGTCTTTTTACATTTGTTCAATTATGTCCTTAGAAAAATTCCTAGCAAAAGGATTGCAAAGTAAGATGGAATGAACTTTTGAGGACTCTTAAAACATGGTTTCAAATTGCCCTTCCGAAAAATTGTGACAATTTATCTGCCCACTATCCAGCATCTGAGATAGTGTCCTTCTTCTTCCATTGGCTCAACATTGACTATTCTCTTATTTTGGTAAGCTTTACCGATCTGATAGATAGAAAATGGTATGTCATTTAATTTGCATTTTTTGATTACCGGCAAAGTTGAATTTTTTGAATTTTCTTTTACAGTTTATTGGTCATTTGTATTTCTTATTTTGTAAATTGCCTGATCTTGTTCTTTGTCAATTACTTTCATCTATATCTTTTCCTTATTAATTCATAAGATTATATTCTATATTAAGAATATTCTTTTGGCAATCATATATATTTTAAATATTGCTTTTTATTTTGGTGTCTGTCATTTGTATTTCATCAAGATTTTCCAGTTTATTGCATACAACTTTATTCTTATTTTTTTAAGAATCTTTATTATGCTATAGTAGTTGTTTAATTTTTGAATTTTAAACTTTGGTTGGATTTCTCTGTTTTGTTTTTTTAGTATTACTGTCTCTCAACAGTTTATTTTGAAAATTTTTAAACCTATCAAAAAATTGCTAGAGTAGAATAATGACCACTTTCTATATTTACCACTTTTACTATGTTTGCTTTCTCTTCCCCCCCTCCAATATATGCACATGTACTGCTGTCCTTTGCTTATTAAGTCTGTTTGTAATTTTGCTCTACATAAAATTTGAAATTTTTTATAGTTCAATCCGTTATCTTTTTCCTTTATGAATTCTGCCTTTAAGTTCATATTGGAAGCCTCTCCTCATCACAAGATTGTATGTATATTCACCAGTATCCTATTCTTCTTTTATATTCACATTTTAAATTCATATAGAATTCATTTTGGCTTATGGCTTTTGGTAGGAACTTTTTTCCAAATGGTGAGCTAACTTTTCTTACTATATAAATTATTCCTATAAATCAACAAGGGAACAGACCAACAATAGGGAAAAAAATAGGCAAAAGATACAACTAGATAATTTGTATAAAAGGAAATTTAAAAATGGCTTACAAACATATGAAAGCATGTCAAACTCACTTATTATAAAAGAAATGCAAATGAAACAAATTCAAGATAACATCTCTAATCTATTGACACAGATCAAAAAGCTTCTATACTCTGTTTTGGGAACAGTCAAGGGAATCAGGCACTTCCATGCATTGCTGATGTGAGTTTAAACTGGTACATCCTCAGTAAAATGTCAGACAGAGAAAGACAAATTCTGTATAATCTCACTTATATGTGAAATTTTAAAAATTGAACTAACAGAAACAGAGGACAGTTTGGTGGTTACCAGAGGAAAAAAAGAGGTGGGGAGTGAGGGGGTGGGGAAAGTGAGTGAAGGTGGTCAAAATGTACAATCAGTTATAAATGCTGAGAGTGTAGTGTATGGCGTGGTGACTATAAGTAATGATCCTGTATTGTATATTTGAAAGTGGATAAGTGAGTTGATCTTAAAAGTTCTTCTCATAAGAATGTGAGGTGGTGGATGTTAACTAAACTTATTATGGTAATCATTTCACAATAAATACATTAAATGATTATGTTGTACAACTTGAACTTACACAATGTTCTATGTCAATAATATTGCAATAAAACTGGAAAAAATACATTGACATTTCCTCTATGAAGGACATTTTGAAAACAATCTATCAAAAATAAAAAGAGACAAACTGTCTGACTTAGAAATTGCACTCTGAAGTACTCATCCTATAAATACAGTCATATTTGAGTGAACTAATTATTACAGCCTGATTTATACTTTCAAAAGATTGGAAATAACCATCACTGAGTGAAAAGTGAAAGTGTGAGTCACTCGGTCGTGTCCAACTCTTTGCGACCCCATGGACTATAGCCTGCCAGGCTCCTCTGTCCATGGAATTCTCCAGGCAAGAATGCTGGAGTAGATTGCCATTCCCTTCTTCAGGGGATCTTCCCAACCCAGGGATTGAACCTGGGTATCCTGCATTGCAGGTGGATTCTTTACCATCTGGCCCACCAGGGAAATCCCAACCATCACTGAGAACTAGTTTTAAATTATGTTATGTCTATATAATTGAATATTATGCAGTTATTAAAAGAAATTTGGCAGCTCAACATGTAGTTATATAGAAAGATGTCCAAGACATTTTTAAGCAACAAAAGGCAAGATGCATAACAATGTAGTGGTATGCTACCATTTGTGGGGGGAGAAAGGAATGTGTAAATGTAAAATTTTTGAAAGTGCAGAGATGATCTCTGGTAGGATATACAAGAAGCTGTTAACACTTCAGCGAGGTTATAGTACATAGAAGAAAGGGCAACTTAGTTATCTGCACGTTATTTACATTTTTTATTGAATAATTTACCATTCACTACTGGCAGTGGTTCATACAAAATGCTGCCTTTGTCATATATTAAATGTTTAAATGTATTTGGCTCTGGTCTGGACTTTCTTTTCTACGGATCTACCACTTCAGTCCCTCGATGGTACTGCACTACTTCAATTATTCATTATTCAATATTTAACATTTAAAAATTCCTACTATGGCAAATTCTCCTTCTTTACTCTTTTTTTTTCCCTCAAAGATTTCCTTACTATACCATTATGCTTACTTTTCCCCAAACAACTGAATTGTCTCTTTGTCAAGGACCCCTTTTCTCAATATACTCTTAGGATATGATTGAAATTATTTAAAATTTATACATTGTTTTTCCTTCCTTCATTCTATAAATATTCATTGAGCATCTGCTCTGTGCCAGGCACTATAATACATGCTGAAAATAAATGAACAAGTCAATGAACAAGTCAAACAAAATCATTGCTCTTGAGTTTACATTTTAGTCAGTAGTAGTAGTGAGGAGATGTGTACTAAACAAGTAAATATATGTAGAAATTAATTCAGATAATAATGAATTCCATGAAGACATTTAAACAAGGTAATATGATATGAGGGACTTCCCAGATGGTACTAGTGGTAAAGAACCCACCTGCCAATGCAGGAGACATAAGAGACCCAGGTTCCATCCCATGTTCAGGAAGATCCCTTGGAAAAGGGAATGGCCACCCACTCCAGTATTCTTGTCTGGAGAATTCCATGGACAGAGGATTCTGGTGGGCTACAGTCCATAGGGTCACAAAGAGTTGGGCACAGCTGAAGCAACCTAGCACACACGCAGTGTGATATGGATATCTGTTTCAGCAAATGGACAGGAGTATTTTAGATCAGGTGTCCCAGGGAGTTGACATTTGAACTGAGATCTAAATGAGAAGAAACCTTACGAGGATCTAGAGGATAGGTGTCCCAAGCTGAAGTTAGACATCAAAGGTTCTGTTTTTTACCTTTGAAGTTTGATGTAGTAAGAGTCATCAGTGTGATAACGTCAGGTAGGCAGTCAGAGGAGAGGTCGATACTGAAGTCATCAACATATAAATAGTATTTGACACCACAGGAGGAGATGAATTGGCTTAGGGAGAATGCAAATAGAGAAGGGAAGATCCTTAAGGACTAAATGCCACAGAGGTTCCTGGGAGGAGGAGAACCCAGGAAAGGAGACTGAAAAGAAGCAGGCAGTAAGGTAGGAACGAAAACAGAAGATTACAGCATAATTGCCAAGAGAAAAATGTGTTTCAAGGGAAAGAGAGCGGTTCTGTCTTTACACTGTTAAGTCTTCCCATTGAGAAACATAACATGTCTCTCCATTCATTTACATCTTCTTTTATGCCTTTTCTGTTTCTCAGTGAAATTTTGTGGTTTTCTTCACAGAGGTCCTTAGCATACTCACAAAATATTTCATTTTTCTCTGAGTAAGTCACTTTAGACTTGGTCTGGGCTTATTTTGCTAAAAGATCCTGCTGCAATTTGATATTAACATTTTTATTATTGACTACTTGAATTATCTGTTATACTTGTCTATATTGTGTGTGTGTGTTTTAAACTGATTTTAGTTCCTTATATTACTTCATTTTGAATGATTTGTTCTTTCTCTTAGAATTCAGAAGATGTCTACCCATGTGAATTCTTTTAAGTGGAAAATATTTTCAATATTCATGAAAGTAATTTAAGTTAATTGTAAAAATGCAAGCAGTACAGAAAGGTATAAAGTAAAAAATAAAGTTTTTATGAAAATATTTCCACTTTTCAAAGAGAAACTTTAATTGTTTTATATATATATCCTCCCACATATTTACCTGTGCATACATGAGCCTACATATACATATTTTTTTCTTTACAAAATTGAATACTAGTTATATACCACAGTCTGCTTTTCTTCCCTTAAAATATATGATGAACATATATTTCACCATATATGTATTAAAACACAGAGTTTTAATTCATTCTTATCCCTTAACCAAATAGAGATTCACCTATTTTAAAAATATTTAAATTTATTTTAATTGGAGGATATTGATTTATAAGACTATGTTGGTTTCTGCCATATATCAGCATGAATCTGCCATAGGTATATATATGTCCCCTCCCTCCTGAACCTCCCTCACACGTCCAACCCCATCCCATCCTTCTAGGTTGTCACACAGCACTAGATTTGGGCCATACATCAAATTTCCACCAGCTATCTCTTTTACATATGGTAATGCATGTGTTTCAATGTTACTCTTTATCCCTCCCTCCCTCCCCCAATATGTCCACAAGTCTGTTCTCTATGTCTGCATCTCCACTGATGCCCTACAAATAGGTTCATCAGTACCATCTTTCTAGATTCCATATAAATGCATTAATATACTATATTTGATTTTCTCTTTCTGATTACTTTACTCTGTATAATAGACTCCTAAAATGCCTGTAAAATCCCATGGATGGAGGAGCCTGGTAGGCTACAGTCCATGGGGTCTTGAGTCAGACAGGACTGAACGACTTCACTTTCACTTTTCACTTTCATGCATTGGAGAAGGAAATGGCAACCCACTCCAGTATTCTTGCCTGGAGAATCCCAGGGACAGAGGAGCCTGGTGGGCTGCCGTCTATGGGGTTGCACAGAGTTGGACACGACTGAAGTGACTTGGCAGCAGCAGCAAAATGTCCTGTAACTTTAACTCCTAAAATAACTCCTAAAAATAATTTAACTTTAATTCCTTTAATAATTCAGCATGTGTTTCTTTTTTTTTTTTTGATTTTTTTATTAGTTGGAGGCTAATTACTTCACAACATTTCAGTGGGTTTTGTCATACATTGATATGAATCAGCCATAGATTTACACTTATTCCCCATCCCGATCCCCCCTCCCATCTCCCTCTCCACCCGATTCCTCTGGGTCTTCCCAGTGCACCAGGCCCGAGCACTTGTCTCATGCATCCCACCTGGGCTGGTGATCTGTTTCAGCATGTGTTTCTTAAGAATGGGTGTATTGTCTTACATAATAGTACACTTTCCAACTTCAGGAAATATAGCATTGGAACAATAATTTTTCTAGTCTTCTATGGCTTCCCTTGTGGCTCAGCTGGTAAAGAATCCACCTGCAATGCGGGAGACCTGGGTTTGATCCTTGGGTTGGGAAGATCCCCTGGAGAAGGGAAAGGCTACCCACTCCAGTATTCTAGCCTGGAGAATTCCATGGAGTGTATAGTCCATGGGGTTGCAAAGAGTCAGACACAGCTGAGTGACTTGCTCTTTCATCCATATTACACTTATGTTAATTGACCCCCAAGTGTCCTTCTAGTAGAGTGTTCTCAGTCTTGGGTCAGGTATTGCAGTTAACAATCATGCTATTTTTGGTTTTGTTTGCACTGACAGTTTTGAAGAATACAGTCTCATCCTCTCTATTTTCACAAAAGGTTTCTCATTTTTTTCTGATATATTCTCATAATTAGATTTGGTCTATGCATTTCTGGCCAGAATAATACTTAATGATGCTGTGTCCTTCTTGGGGTACCATTCAGTAGGCATACAATGTTTATCTGTTTTTCCTTGGTGATGTTACTTGTGACCATTCAGTCAAGGTGTTATCTGATTTATCCACTGTATAATTAGTATTTTCCCTTGAAAATAATAAGCAGTCTATAGAGAGCCACTTTCATAACATGAAAATATCCTTCTTTTCATCAAAAATTTTCCATAGACTAAACTTCCATTGATGATTCCTGCCTGGACCAATCTTTAGCATAATGACTGAAAAATGATAATCTTTCAATTTATCACTTCCTTCACATTTACCAGTTGGTACTCAGCATTCTACGAAGGCAAAATACCTCTTTCCTCTCCAGTTTACTTATCTGTCTAGTTGTTATCAATATGAATTCCGGATTCTTACTTTTTCAGTGTTTTATAATTAATTGCTGCCCTTGTTTTTTTTTTTTTTTCCTAATCCTAATTTTGTTTCAGACTTGGCCAATGGTGGCTCCTTCAAGGTGGCTCCTGTTTCCTTTGACATGTTCCCATCACTTTTCTAAAGTACTTCCTTACTTTCTTCAATAACAGTGTATACCAGGCTCCTCTTATGCCTACCCTGCCCCATTTCTGAAATCAGCCATTTCTCTCTGGTTCCTTTTAGTACTATTTATTTTCTTTTCAAAGACTGCGTATTACTCAACTCTACAACATAGCATATGTATTTAAACTTTCCCCTAAGATTGGACAATATAAGTTGTTTCCAGTTCTCTCATTATTATAAATGCAGCTGGGTATTCTATTTGTACCTAATTTGGATGACAGTTTGTACAACCAATGAGTGCTACAAAACCAAGATTTGTAGAACCAAATACCTTTGAGAGGATCTATTTGCATGAGTTGATATGCATGGGGGTTTAAAGAAATTGTGTTTTTTTGCTAGATCAAAGTCTTTTTGTTAACTAAGGTAGAGGGAGGGAGAAGATAATGTGAATAAGTACTATAAGCAGGAGATGGAAGAGTGGGTTGCCTTAAAACTATTTAATAAGGGGGGACCACCCCATCAGCACACAGATAAAAGCAAGTGAGTGTGAATTTGATCATATGATTTATAGAATTGGCAATTGAAGTTATATAAAGTGAATTGCACTTTTGTGAATAAGGCTGAGATCAAAAATTACTTCTTTAATGTGTAACTCATGTAAGGAATTGTGAAAAGGGATAAGGATAGCCAGACTATTATGTATAATATCTTATAATTCTTTCTGATGTCTTTTAGTGAATACTAAGAAATATTCCTAGAAATAAGAAGAGGTCCTCTCCAATAACCAGCAGTTCTCAAGCAAAATGCCCTCCCAGTCCTGAAGTAAGGAAAACTAACAAAATTTTCTTTTCCCAAATTCTCAGATGGCAAGTATATCTCCTACTTGTTCATTTAGAATTAATTATTCAGTTACTGGGATCTTAGTTTTAAAACAGTACAGTCTTTATTCTTTTTCAAACAGTGTGCACTTTAGAAGAGAAGAAAAGGTTAAATTAAATCAAGGTCAATATTTCCTAACTCCATGCCTTCAAATTCTTCTCTTTATGAACCATACCATTGGAAGGAACTCAAACCATTCCCTAGAACACATCATGGATAAGCAGTCATATACTGGGCTCACTAGTTCCATGTACAAGAAAAGAGATATTTTAGTCTAGAGGCCTTGGTTATTTGATGAATTTCCCCAAATCCAAAGGTAAGAAAATGGACGTGGGAAAAAACACTGCCTTGATTTGAGTCCCACTTCAGCCATTCCCTAGCTTACAACTTTTGACAAATACCTTAAAATTTCTAATATAGTCTGCTCCTCTATAAAATAAGAATGAGAATCTATCATATGACTAAGATAGTAGATTTGTCTATGCCTGAAGTGAAGTTGCTCAGTCGTGTCCAACTCTTTGTGACCCCATGGACTGTAGCCTACAATGCTCCTTCATCCATGGGATTTTCCAGGCAAGAGTACTGGAGTGGGTTGCCATTTCCTTCTCCAAAGGATCTTCCCAACCCAGGGTTTGAACCTGGGTCTCCCGCGTTGTAGGTAGATGCTTTACCATCTGAGCCACAAGGGATAGATCTGTCTATGCCTGCTCATCCCTATTAAACACAACTTCAAATCCAGGAAATAATGCAAGATAAGTTTGAGTAATGGTAAGAGAAAAATGTATTGGTTTGGGACATAAGGAATAGAGGAAAAATAGCAGCAATGTATAGAACCACCCAACAGAAGAAGATGACCCAGGCCCAAAATGTCCTGACTCCCACCCTAGAAGTAGAAGAGAGCCTAGGTAGGCTCATTCTTCCTCCAATGATGCAAGTTCCACCGATAAGACCAGGCAAGCCCAGAAAATAGCAAAGATTGATTCACTGGAAGTCTTGTTGACAGTAAGCAGCTTGGTGAAATGCTCTTTTTGAGATTGGGCCCAAAATTCTGTTCCTCCCTGAGACATACTGAGGTGACAGGTACCAGGGAGTGGCCTGACATGGGAAGTCTTTATGTCCCTGAAGGTCAGAAGACTTCCTTCTCCTTCCCTGAGGCAGTTGGACAGATGGATGACACCAGCAAGAGGAACTATGCCACAAAAAGTAGCCAGGTCTGTACCCCTTTGATCTCCTGGGCCTGAGACTCCCCTTTCCCTCAGTGGGATAAACTCACTGGATGAACTTGTTAGTAGAGTGAAGATGACAAGAGGACAGAATCAGTTGAAGATAGATCAAAGATAGATTGATAGAAGATAGATTGATAGATTCATTGATAGAAATTACCTAATCAGAACAACAGAGAGAAAATATTCTGGGGAAAAAAAAGGAAAACAGCCTCTGTCTGGGACCAGTGCAGCAATAACAAAAGACCCAACATTTGTATCATTGGAGTCCAGATGGAAAGGAGAGAATGGGACTGAGAGTATTTGAAAAACTAAAGCCAAAAACCCCCCAAATTTGACAAAAGACACAGATTTACAGGTTCAAGAAACTGAATAAACCCCAACCAGGAGAAACCCAAGAAAATCCATGTCAAGAAACACCATAATTAAACTTCTGAAAATTAAAATGGGGATAAAAAATGTTGGGTCATTTTGAGGATTAACTGATGTAGTTCATAGAAATTACTTGGGGCGTAGCAAATACTCAAAATACATGAACTATCATTATAAGCTTCTTTCTTCATTATCTCCTAGATAGTCAGAGATGATCCTTGAATCATCAGAAGAGTATATATATCACTATGTCCAGAAACAGAGGTTTCTTTCCCTATCTTATAGGTCTCATAACGTTTCAGAATTGGGATGTCTAATTTATGTTTCTTAGAAAAGGGGCAGGGCAGGAAGAAAGGAGGGTAAATTACTTGGGAACCCAGTCAGCATCCTAATAGGAAAGAGATGACATGCTTAAATGGTATAATTGAGGAAAGCTTATTAGAGGTGCTATTGGCAAATGTGTAGGCGGGGTTAGGGAAATGTAACAAAGGATGGTATAAGATCCTAGGACTAGAAACAGTGGGGAGTCTATCTGCACAAGGGAGCAAGTGAAAGTCACTCAGTCGTGTCTGACTCTTTGCGACCCCATGGACTATACAGTCCATGGAATTCTCCAGGCCAGAATACTGGAGTGGGTAGCCTTTCCCTTCTCCAGGGGATCTTCCCAGCCCAGGGATCAAACCCAGGTCTCCCGCATTGCAGGCCAATTCTTTACCAGCTGAGCCACAAGGGAAGCCCAAGAATACTGGAGTGGGTAGCCTATCCCTTCTCCAGCATATCTTCCTGATCCAGGAATTGAACCAGGGTCTTCTGCATTGCAGGTGGATTCTTTACCAACTGAGCTATCAGGGAAACCCCAAGAGAGCAAGAGGACTACACAACTGACAAAATCCATTAAAAGCTGTATTAGAGGGCACCCAGACAGAAGGTATGGCCCTTGTTCAATTGACTTAGACAACCATTGTAATGCAGCAGAGAAGAAATTGAGGAAATAAACAAGCTGATTTCACTATGATGCCCTTCAGTCATCTGCCAGTATTTCCCATTGGCCAAACCTAATGTGAAGCCAGAGGACAAGATGACCTGTTGATGTAGCCTATATAGTCCAGTTTCCCAGGTCACAGATCAGGATGAAAAAGGGTAGAAATGGATCTGGGGGCACAATGGAAAATAGCTAGGGCAAGAAGTTTGAGTCTATCAATCACTCATACTGTAATTAATATGGACTATTTTATTCAATAACCAGAATTATTTCCTTTTGGCTAGTCAGCTGAGGGAACAAGATCTTAGGGAAGGGGAAGAGCAAGAAAGAAGATTATTTTTAGTATAAATCACTTTTTTATTGAGGTATATGATTGATGGACAATGTTACATGTTTTGGGTGTACAACATAGTGATTCACAATTTTAAAGGTTATATTCCATTAATAGTTATTATAAAATGTTGGCTATAGTCTCTGTGTTGTACTATATACCCTTGTAGTTTATTTATTTTATACATAGTAGTTTGTACCTCTTAAACCCTACCCCTATCTTGCCCCCGCCCCTTGCCTCTCCCCATTGGTAATCACTGGTTTGTTCTCTATATTTGTGAGTCTGTTTCTCTCTTGTTATATTCACCAGATAGTTCTATTTTTTAGATTCTACATATAAGTGATATCATACAGTATTTGTCTTTCTCTGTCAGTATAAATCACTTTTGAGGAGGACATCTTGGGTTACTTTGAACTTACCAAGGCCATGGGATAATATAATGGTCCTGAATAGTGGTGAAGAGAGTCTAACCAGAAATGAGAGTGGGGATCAGAAAAGAAGGTGAAGTGAAGTGAAGAGAAAGTCGCTCAGTCATATCCAACTCTTTGCTCCTCCATGGACTCCATGGAGTCCATGAAATTCTCCAGGCCAGAATACTAGAGTGGGTAGCCTTTCCCTTCTCCAGGGGATCTTCCCAACCCAGGAATCAAACCCAGGTCTCCTGCATTGCAGGCGGATTCTTTACCAGTTGAGCCACAAGAAAAGAAGATGAGAAGTGTCAAAACCAACTGGGCATACTCTGGAATTTGGCTTCAGCCCTAGTGGTCATCTAAACCTCCCTGCCTCATTTCCTCTGGCACCTTAACCGATATATCATACAAAATTGAGTGAAGATAGCCATCTGAATCTTGGCTCAAAGCTTTCAAAGCTTAGCAGTACCTTAGGAATGACAAATGTCAGAGCTTTTCAAATTTTGAAAAGATAGGTTATGTCTGCCAAGGCAAATGAAGTGTATAGATTTATATAATCAACTGTTTTAAAGTGGGAATTTCCTGTATTCACATATTATCAGGGCTCAGATTTCGTTTAATATACCTAAATGCACTCACTTGAACACTGATTGTTATCTTAAAACCAAATGATTAGAAATTCATCATGGCTATTTGAAAGACAATTTCTCATATGGATTAAGGGATTCTGAAGCCACATTTGTAACCATCATTTAACAAAAGAGCCACAGGGTTGAATGCTGTATGTCCTGTAGTACCTCTTGCAATCTAATATTTTAACAGAGAAACCAGAGGTATAGAAGCGTGTAAAACGGTACCAACAAAACTCAAGGTAGCTTACGAATTTTTGAGTATCTGTCCTCTAACAACATGTTAAAAAGCACAGATTTTAGCTACTGATAAAAATACTGAATTCTAAAAATTTTGGCTTTCCTCAGGTCTTCTATCCTGGAAATAATCTCCTTTGACTCTGTGTGGTTTTAAGAGCAAAGAAAACTACAACTCTGCTCTCCAAGTATTGATTCTAACTGACTCTTTATTGTTTTACTGCAAATCGTGGATAAGGCCACACTGTTAGGCTCACAATTTTAAATAAGAAATAACTCCACTGTGTTCACCACTGCCCCTTTCAGGTGAGAGGGAATGTTCTCTGCAAGGTTTTGTTTTATATTTTATAGGGAGGCCAGATAAAAAAGAGACATCAAATGTTTTATGAATGTTTTTGTGACAGCACTATTCAAAATGCATAAGCTTTTATTTTCTATGGATAATCAAATGTAAACAAAATATCTATACTAAACAAAAGCTGAAAAACAGAACAATATATGGAAATTTTAACTGAATTTCTCAGAATTAATTTTAAGATGAGAAGCAGAATGCATTTATATTCCCTAATTTCTTTCTTTCCCTAAAGTCTGTTCTTTACTCTCTACAAACAAAGATCTCCAACAGGAGATGTTGCTGAAATCTTAAAATTTTGATCAATGACATGTTTTATGGAAAAGTCATTTTTACAGCCATTTTAGAAAACAGTTTGGATATTTCTTAATAGGCATTTACCTAAGGGAAAGAGAAACATATGCCCATACAAAACCCTGTAAGCGACTGTTTATAGCAGCTCCATTCATAATCGCCCAAACTGGAGACAGCCCAAATATCTATCAGCTAGAGAGTGGAGAAGCAAGCTGATTCATCCATCCATGCAACAGAATACAATTCAACAATAATAGGAACAAATTACTAATACATGCAAC
Source organism: Cervus canadensis (assembly GCF_019320065.1). Taxonomy (NCBI): domain Eukaryota; kingdom Metazoa; phylum Chordata; class Mammalia; order Artiodactyla; family Cervidae; genus Cervus; species Cervus canadensis. The sequence goes on along the minus strand of NC_057419.1, from coordinate 137,259,644 downwards.
AACATGGATAAATCTAATATTTGTGTTGCTGTGTGAAAGAAACCAGACTCAAAAGGCTACATACTGTATGATTCTATTTATATAACATTATGGAAAAGGAAAAAAAAAAAACCGACAAGAACATAAATCAAACCAGTGATTGCCAGTGGTCGGGGGAGGGGTCAGGGTTGACTACAAAGGGAATATTTGTGATTGTGATACAGTTCAGTTCAGTTGCTCAGTCATGTCTGACTCTTTGCGACCCCATGGACTGCAGCATGCCAGGCTTCCCTGTCCATCACCATTACATAGCTGTATACAGTTATTAAGGGCTTTCCTGGTGGCTAAGCCAGTAAAGAATCTGCCGGCAATGCAGGAGACCTGGGTTCAATCCCTGGATCAGGAAGATCCCCTGGAGAAGGGAATGGATACCCACTCTAGTATTCTTGCCTGGAGAATCCCATGGACAGAGGAGCCTGGCAGGTTACACTCCGTGGAGTCGCAACGAGTCAGACAGGACTAAGTGACTAAGCACACAGTATAGTTGTTAAAATCCATAGAATATACACTGAAAGGGTGAAATTCACTGTATCTCAATAAATCTCCCTATAATAAAACAAATTGTGAGCTATTAAATTAGTTATTATGGCTAATAATTAGAGATGATTAATCATATGAGGAAATTTTCAGGCCCTTTACTTCTCTTCTTGCACACATCTTTGTTGGTTCATGGCATATTCACACTTTTACCAAAGAGTGATAGAAGCCAAAATAAGAATGTGGTAAACCTTAAGTCTGTTGGTATACTTAATCTTGAAAAGTATAGAGATAAGTTTAGGAAAAGTGAAGTCTAAAATTAGATTTAAGAGCTTTGTTTTTGTGAATGAATTATATCCATCAATATTTCCCATGTTAGAAATTAAAACTGAAAAGGTTAAAATATTTATTTCTTAATTCATTTAAAATGAACAATACTCTTGCTCAGGCACTCAGTTCAGTTCAGTCCAGTTGCTCAGTCGTGTCCAACTCTTTGCAACCCATGAATCGCAGCACGCCAGGCCTCCCTGTCCATCACAAACTCCCGGAGTTTACTCAAACTCATGCCCATCGAGTCGGTGATGCCATCCAGTCATCTCATCCTCTGTCGTCCCCTTCTCTTCCTGCCCCCAATTCCTCCCAGCATCCCGGTCTTTTCCAACGAGTCAACTCTTCGCATGAGGTGGCCAAAGTATTGGAGTTTTGGCTTCAGCATCAGTCCTTCCAATGAACACCCAGGACTTATCTCCTTCAGGATGGACTAGTTGGATCTCTTTGCAGTCCAAGGGACTCTCAAGAGTCTTCTCCAACACCATAGTTCAAAAGCATCAATTTTTCGGCGCTCAGCTTTCTTCACAGTCCAACTCTCACATCCATACATGACCACTGGAAAAACCATAGCCTTGACTAGATGGACCTTTGTAGGCAAAGTAATGTCTCTGCTTTTTAATATGCTATCTAGGTTGGTCATAACTTTCCTTCCAAGGAGTAAGTGTCTTTTAATTTCATGGCTGCAGTCACCATCTGCAGTGATTTTGGAGCCCAAAAAAATAAAGTCTGACACTGTTTCCACTGTCTCCCCATCTATTTCCCATGAGGTGATGGGACCAAATGCCATGATCTTAGTTTTCTGAATGTTAAGCTTTAAGCCAACTTTTTCACTCTCCTCTTTCACTTTCATCAAAAGGCTTTTTAGTTCCTCTTCACTTTCTGCCATAAGGGTGGTGTCATCTGCATATCTGAGGTTATTGATATTTCTCCCATCAATCTTGAGTCACTCAGTCATGTCCAACTCTTTGTGGCTCCATGGACTGTAGCCCACCAAGCTCCTCTGTCCATGGAATTTTCCAGGGAAGAATACTGGGGTGGAGTGACATTTCCTTCTCCAGGGGATCTTCCTGGCCCAGGGATTGAATCCACATCTCTTACATCTCCTGCATTGGCAGGCAGATTCTTTACCCCTGCCCCACCTGGGAAGCCATTATATGTTAACATAGCAACATATAGCTGTTAAAAAAATAGCTACATTAAAAATACAATAGTGAAAAGTGAGAAGAGTGACATTATTTTGCATTTTTGCAAATCTTTGTAATGTCTGGCTTAATAGAAGACAGCTGGATTCTCCTATCTGCTTCTCCAATTTATTGTGATACTTACTCCATCATATACTTATAAGAGAATGAGAGTGAAAAAAGCAAATAATATTTTAGTAGTATTATGAAAATAGCTTTGATTTCACAGATCCCTTGAAAAGGTATTGAAGACCTGAAAAATTCCCACTGTGAGAACAGCAGTTTTATATAATTAGTGTGGGGAAAAAGGACACACACAATATTTATGAAATACCTACTATGAGCTAGGCACTGTGCTTAATGCTTTGCATACATTGTGTGCATGCATGCTAAGTTACTTTAGTCATGTCTGACTCTTTGCGACCCTGTGGACTATAGCTCACCAGGCTCCTCTGTCCATTGGATTTCCCAGGTAAGAATACTGGAGTGGGCTGCCATTTCCTTCTCCAGGGGATCTTCCCGACCCAGGGACTGAACCCATGTCTCTTGCATTGCAGGTGGATTCTTTACTGCTGAGCCACCGGGAAATCCTTTTGCATACATTACTTGTTATTTTTCCCATTTTGTAGATGAGGAAATAGATGTTCAGGGGATTTCCCTAGCGGTCCTGTGGTTAAGACTCCATGCTTCCAATGCAGGGGGTGTGAATTTGATCCCTGGTCAGAGAATTAAGATCCCACATACTGTGTAGTATGGCCAAAACATAAATAATAATTTAAATTAAATAATATTTAAAAAAGAAAAGAAACAGATGTTCAGGGCCATTAAGAGGTTGAGATCACACCAGTGGTAAATGGCAGAGTTAAATTTGAACCCTAGGCCTTTCTGCCTTATAAAACAGGGGTTTTCTTCACCTTTTTTTTTTTTTTTACTAATAAGTGAAGTGTGCACACAGAACCTGTTTCCATCCTGTGGTTGAAAAAATAGTATTTTATATTATTGGAGCAAGTAGGTACTTTGTATAATTACTGTTTTATTTCAGGTGTTTAGAATTTATTCCCGATGAAATTGAAAGGGATTAATGACTCAGATGAAAGGCATGAATTAATGCTAGTAGAAGTGCATTCCAAACTCCTTTTAAAACTCTCCTTTTCCCTTTTTATCCTGCACGATCTCTTGCAGGAGAGGATCGATAAAACTAATTCTCACTTGGGTGTTAGGAATTTAATGATACTCCTCTGAGGAGCATTTTTACTACCTGAGGGTGGAGAATGGCTCTTATTTATCTTTGTAACCCCAGCAACCTGTATGCTGTCTGGAACAGTCAGTATTCAATAAATATTGGTTGCTTTTATAGACTAATGGGAAGTAAAAAGCCAAAGAGGGAGTTCTTAAAACCAAAGAGAAAGCAGAATTTCAGTCGTCAGCAGAGGAAATATATTTATTGGATTCAACAAATCACAGCTTCCAGAATACTATGTATCTAACTGCAGGCAAAGACAGCAACAGCTACTTTCATGTAAATGCCCTGTACATTTAGTTTTGATCTGATTGTTCTAGAAATTCTAGAAGGTAATTACTCTTTTAAAATGTTAAAATCATCTGTTAATTACCAACATTAGCATTTTTGGGGGCCACATTGTTTTTATGCTGTTGGTTTTCCTCATGGGTGTTAGAGAAATGGACAGAGGAGAACACCATTTAAACTCAGAGCGATGATAATTGCTCTCTTCATCAATGGTTTGTCTTGATTGTAGCTTCTGTAGTAATTAAACTAAAGCTCTTAGTCATACTTTCCATTTGTTCCATTTGGCTGTTTGACCTAAACTACAAGGGAAGAGGCCTGGTTATTGTGGAGAGGATCAAAAGTAAGGCACAATGCGTAATCTGCGTGTTCTGCTGTCAACTAGTCTCTGCCCAAAATCAATATCAGTTTTGTCTGTAGCCAAATTATGTTTACATTGCATGCAGTTTTTTAAACCTGCAGAGAAATAATGCAAATGATAATTGTGTGTGATGATTAAGGAAATATGTTTTAATTTAAAATTCGAAAATAACTGTGTTCAAAGTAATAGCTTCCAGCTAGAGCTCATGCTGGGAAAGATTGAAGGCGGGAGAAGGGGACGACAGAGGATGAGATGGTTGGATGTATCACCAAGTCAAGGGACATGAGTTTGAGTAAACTCTGGGAGTTGGTGATGGACAGGGAGGCCTGGTGTGCTGCAGTCCATGGGGTCACAAAGAGTTGGACACAACTGAGCGACTGAACTAAGCTGAGAGTTCATCCTAAAAAATGCTGAAGGAGATGGGCTCGTAATTCATGCTATATTATTCCATCTTTGTTATGTTGTTTGCAATTCTTTCAAACTTTCTCTTTCATAATCCTAAACCCAATACTGAATTTGTCTATCTATAAATAATGATTGATAGGGTTATTGAGTTTTGTCTTCTACGTGTGACTGCTCTCTAGAATAAGGAAAAATATTAATTTCCTTTCAACCTCTATGATAGATGACTGTTGTTATAATATCCAAGGGACAACTTGTCCTACCCATGTGCTTGTCAGTAAAAGATCAGTCTTAGAGGAATTCAGGTATTAATTATACCAGTTTCTTAGATATTTGGAATCCATTATCACTGGCAGCCACTTTCTATGCATATTGATGTATTATTTCCACTCTGGGCCTTGGATCTCTTATTAGGATAGTCAAAATAAGTCATCAGATGTGTACTAAAGTTACCCTAGGTTAATATGGTTTTTATAATATGGACAATATTTAAACGTGATCAGGACTTTCACTATCACATATGGCTCTGAATTACTGAACTAACTAGATTCAGATAACTTATTGTATGTTGAAGTAATAGCATGCTGTGGATCGTGCTAAGAGTATTTCTCACGTGGAAAATAAAAATGGCTAATATTTTGGGGTCTCTTTTCTAACCATTAATTTTCTCACTAAAAGGCCACTTTGTAGTGAAGATGGGTATGAAATGCTTCTTCTCCATTCTTGATGTTTCCCTATCATGTGGAGGGTTGGCTATCACTGTCATGCATTTGGCTTCTCTCCACTCTTTACTGCACCTTCCTATGAGAGGTGGAGTGACATGGTTTGTGAGTTTGGGAGCAAAAAGTGGATTTGAATAGTCCCCTCCTTCCTTCTTGGGAATAAGAAAAGGACTCTTAACATATCCCATGGGGAAAGGCCTGGTCTCATAGATCATTGCCTGTTCCTGGGTGGTTGTCTCTGTTAATTCTGGAATTTGCTATCAGGAAACCCTCTTGACTAACATTATGAGCTACATCTTCCAGCCTATCCCTTATGAGTGATAAAAGCTCATTATTTTGTCTTATTTCACAACAGATTCTGAATTCAGGCAGGGAAAGGATGACCTTTCTAAGATGCCAACACCAATTTCCATCATCTACCTACTGAGCCATTCTTTCTAGTGCCACCTATTCTCCATTCATCTGTTCCATTCTCTTTCTGTCTACATGCCCACTAATCCATACACCATTTGAAAGAACTTCTGTTATCACTATGTTTTCTGGTAAGTGGTATAACCTTGGATCATACGTAGGAAGAACTCAATATCCTAGCAACTAAATAAATTCAAAATTGCCCAGGTCTCCTTGCCTAAGGAGATAGGTAGTGAAGAAGTAATTCCCTTCATGAACACTAAAATTATTAGAGACTTTTATACAAACAGTCTCATAAAAACTTCCAGTTATCTCCAGTGTGAGGTAATTGAGCAATTCCTCCTTACTTCCAACATATATTCTTTTCACTTTATTTTCCTTATTGAATGCTACTTCCAATGTACACTGAAAACTTATTTACCTGTAAGTAGGTTTAGGAATATGAAGAGAGGTTGGGTGGAATCATGTGGTGTGATATCTTCCATGACTTCCTCCTCTGGATGACTCTGAGTTCATGCCACCCTAAAAAATGCCATGATAGAGGGGGAACAGTCAAGTAATTGCCAGACCTATGGATACAACCTGGCCAAATGTTATCACCAGAATGCCATGAATTTCAGGGATGACAGAAAGCGGGTATTCTGTGACAGCTTTGGATCTCAAAGTTCAAATGCAACAAGCATTCATTCCGTTCTTAACATGTGCATGACTGTACCAATTATAGTGAGGAATATGAAGATACTGCCTACCTATGGGCAATATATTCCATCACACAGTGCTGAAATTATCTTAAAGCTATCCCAGAGTGCAGTGTGTATAACAGGGATAACAAAAATGCCAGACATTCACAACACATGCAGAGGGCCCCCAGAGCCTAGGACTTAGCTCTGAGTCATAACATGGGGTATACCCTCTGAGGGTTAGTTTTTTGAACATGAAATTTTAGAGTTGGAAGAACCTTAGAAATTATCTAGACTAGCCTCCAACTCAATGAGGGGTGGGATGGGATGGGAGGTGGGAGGGAGGCTTAAGAGGGTGGGGACATATGTATACTTTTGTCTGATTCATGTTGATGTACAGCAGAAACCAATACAATATTGTAAAGCAATTATCCTTAATTAAAAATTAATACATCTCAACAATAAAAAATAAAATATATCTCAACAATAAAAAAATGTAGGAATCTCCCTTACAGGTGGTCATACAATCTCAAATTCAATGTCCCCAGTGATGATGAGTTAGCTATCTCAAAAAGGCAGTAAAGGCAGATGTTTATAAACTTTTGGTAAAATTGCATGTTACTTGGGTATTTTTGTATGTAATTTAAGTGTTTATTTTGAAAAAACATTTTTTTTTCACAAAGTACTCAACGAAAGCTTGTATTACCAGGGCAACAGAAAATGTGGCATAATTACGGTTGTTGAACCAGTTGGTTACCAATAGCGCCCATAAAAGATGAGGCTTTACATAAAATCTCAACCCAAAGCAAGAGGAGAAAATCCTAGGGTACTTCTCTAGTAACTTGAAGAAGCTACTGTAGTTCTTGCTGGAGTGGCTACCAAAAGCCATCTAGCTGCCACATCTTGAGAGTAGGAAAAGTTGTAGAAAGCATCTCTCTGGACTCCATATTATCAGGAAAGATGGAAAGCATTCACAACAATTGGCAATATGGTTAAAAGCAAACAAGTAATTTTTAGATTCTAATAACAGAAAGAGCTCAAAGCTAAGGCAAGATTGCCAGCCTTTCTTTTTTTAAATTGGAGGATAATTGCTTTAAAATGTTATGTTGGTTCTGGCATACAACAATGCAAATCATTCATATTATGCATATATATGTATAATATTACATATATATATATTCCCTCCCCATTGAGCCTCCCTGTCTCTTCCACCCCACCCCTCTAGGTCATCACAGAGCACCAGGCTGGGCTCCCTGTGTTATACAGCGGCTTCCCACCAGTTATCTATTTTACATATGATGGTGCATATATGTCAATGCTACTCTCTCAATTTGAACTGCCCTCTCCTTCCCCTGCTGTGTCCACAAGTCCATTCTCTCTGTCTGCATCTCCACTTCTTCCCTGTAAATAGGTTCATCAGCACTGTTTTTCTAGATTTCATATATATGTGTTAATATACGATATTTCTTTTCCTCTTTCTGACTGACTGCACTCTGTATAGCAAGCTCTAGGTTCATCCACCTCACTACGACTGACTCAGATTTGTTCCTTTTTATGGCTGAGTAATATTCTATTTTATATATGTGCCACATCTTTATCCATTCATCTGTCAATGGACATCTAGTTTCCTTTCATGTCCTGGCTATTGTAAATAGTGTTGCAATGAACATTGGGGAACATGTATCTTTCTGAACTGTGGTTTTCTCAGGGTGGGATTGCTGGGTCATATGGTAGTTTTATTCCTAGTTTTTTAAGGAATCTCCATACTGTTCTCCACAGCAGCTGTATCGTTTTATGCCAGCGTTTCTATCTTTAACAACTATAGATTTGTATTCACTGTCCCTAAACCAATGCCCTGCTCATAGTTGAATTTTCATTGAATTTGTCAGTGATGAGGAAAAGAAAGAGAAATAAAACTCCCTGAACCAGTGAAGTACATAACATTTTCAGTAGGTGTAAGCCCTTTTTACCCAGAGGATGAAGGTTGAGGTTTTTTAAAAAAGCAGAAACATCCCAGGATCTATGGGGGAAAGGTGCCATGGCTAAAGGTATCAAAGACAGAGTCATGGAGGGTGGTAGGAGAAAGGTTCACAGAAAAGGAAGAGAAGGAGAGGAATCGCTGTGCAACTGTACATTTGTTTAGTCACTCAGTCATATCCAACTCTTTTGCAACCCCATAGACTATAGCCTGCCAAGCTCCTCTGTCCATGAGATTTTCCAGCAAGAATACTGGAGAAGGTTGCCATTTCCTTCTCCAAGGCCACCTAGGGTTTGAACTCATGTCTCCTGAATTGGCAGGCAGACTCTTTACCACTGAGCCACCAGGGAAGTCCACAACTGTAAGTAAATAAATATAAATATATATAAGGCATAATAATGTGTGGTATGACTCTAATCACAATGGAGTCCACTAGACTATCTTGAAAAGCGTAAATTACATGGATTCCTGAGCATTATTAGAAGCAAGACAGACCTTCAGGGGAGCCAAATCTTAGCCAGTAGGATTTCCCACTGAAGGTGTAGAGAAGTTGGGAGTAACTCAAATACTGCCAACCTGAAAGTGTGCCGTCTTCTAGGAGCACTTACCTGGATGTGCTGTAGATCCCGCAGAGACTTTCCAAAGCTATGATGATTACCCATTCCTGCTGATTCTTAGGACACCATCAGATGATCAGAGAGATATCTTTAAAGATTGTGAAGTTTGCAGTAGTAAATGGAATGGCCGGGGAATTGAGGAACACAGGTGTTTGCTTGTTTTTCTGTTTCTCCTTTTCAAAGCCTGGGCCTTTGGAAGCTGGCTGCCTAATTATGCAGATTGTGTCAAATAACAGAGAAAAATGCTTAGATAGTAAATCTAGTTTCAGTGGGGGAAATCAGGTATGACAGGAAAAGGGGAAAAAAAATCAAAGTTTAGGATTTACCTGCTGATTAACATGAGAAAGCAGTTAGGGAGAGGGCTAGTCAGTGTTGTGTCCACAGCTGTTTGTTTACTAATGCCTAGAGATTGTATGTGCAGTAAAGTGAAATTTGTATTAGAACTCAGGACATTAAATGTGCTAATCAGTATAACTGAGACCTGATTAAATAGAACTTCTAGCTGGAAGTTGGAGTGGATGGGTAACAGGAAAACCTACTGTGAGAGGACTTGGAGTACAATTATATCACCTGTCTGATATAATAGACACCTGTCTGAAAATTCATGAATAGTGTTGTTAGAAGACATGCTGGCATTTTTGGGTCAGTTACACCAGTCATTCTTCAAACAGATACAGACCAATGTTTGAGGAAAGCCATCAGGATGAAGGGACACAAATGAAGCCTTCTGAATGTCAGATGAGGGAACTAGGAAGGTGGGAATAATGAAAGGAGAGCAGGCTTTGGATTGGAAGTTGAATCCCAGCTCCACCACTTACTGGATGTGTGACTTGGGCGCTGGATCACACTCATTCAAATCAATGAACACCTGCTACGTGTCAGGCACTCTGCTAAGCATTGAGTCTATAATGGTGATATAAATAGGCACAGGCCTTGCTCTTGGGCTTTCCCAATGGCTCAGTGGATGAAGAATCCGCCTGCATGCAGGAGGCACAGGAGACTCGGGTTCAATCCCTGGCTTGGGAAGATCCCCTGGAGGAAGAAATGGCAACTCACTCCAGTATTCCTGCCTGGAGAATCCCATGGACAGAGGAGCTTGGGTGGCTACAGTCCATGGGGTCACAAAGAGTTGGACATGACTGAGCACACATGCACATGTGTGCCTTGCCCTAAAAGAGTTTTAGTTTCTTCACTAGTAAAATGGAGTTAATATTCATCATATACCTTATACAAGATTACTGTCAGGATTAAGTGAGATGGTGGGTGATGTGGCTCAGTACAAAGTGCTGGGGTTTTGTTGATGTGTAATAAGTGGTAACTTTATGTACATGTACTAGGATGCATAAGTGTTTTACTTATCTTCAAATATTGAAAGAAATGTCCTGTTGAGGATGAGATAGTCTTTGCTGTGTGTTAGAATCAGGAGCTACGGGTAGAAGCCTTGGAGAGGGACAAAGTACTGCTCAGTGATGACAGATGTTTCTAATAGAGCTGACCAAAGATGAAATGAGTTGCTTGAGAAGCTTAAGAGTTCCCCACTGTGAGAAGAAATTAAGCAGAGGGTAAATTGCATCCTTACAAATATGTGCCCTGTCTTGATTCTTGGTTGTGTGGTCCCGTGTTTTGTTGGAGTTTCTTTGCCTGTGTAAACTGAATAGTACAATCAGATGCAGTGAGACCATGGGCTTCCTTCTGGTTTTCCCAGTCCAGATGAGGCCTGATGGACTTTTCTTTTTAGAGTGAGATACAAGGCCAGGAATAGGATAAGACAAGAGAAATGTCTAAGTTGCAAAATTTAAGGAGGCACTCCTCATGGCCATGTAAGTGCATGGTTAGCAGCTGCATGACCCTGAGAGTGAATGCTTTATTCAGTTTTGCACCTTAGGCATTTTTCTTGCTTCACTGTAGTCTTGGACATGTTGAGGTATTAGGACAGTAAGGAGTGGGTTTGACTGGGAGTTCTTTCAAACAATAATGATATCAGCATTCTTGGGTTTGGGTGTATAGCTTGCCGGTTATGGTACTCCCAGATTCCTGGGTCGGGAAGATCCCCTGGAGGAGGAAATGGCAACCCACTCCAGTACTCTTGCCTGGAGAATCCCACGGACAGAGGAGCCTGGCAGCCTGCAGTCCACGGGGTCACAAAGAGTCGGACACAACTAAAGCGACTTAGCCTGTACAAATCTGCTTTTGAAGCAGGCGATCAGTGAGCTAGAGGCATCTCTTCTTCCTGGGTGACTCCACCTTGTTCTTGTGCTGCTCAGGTGCCAGCGCTGCCAGGACATGGAGTGCACAACATGTCACACCTGGTGAAAACTTCAAGTCCCAAAGAAGTCTCCAGGGGAACACTCCCTGAAATAAATAACTTTGAAAAAAAGACATGTTTATGGCTTTCCTCTCACACTGTAGGTATGTGCACATTTGTCTCTGTCACCAGAGAGGCTTCTAATCTACAGTTTCATAGTTTTCATCTTCTCATCCATCTCAAAGAATCCTTTCTTCCCCACCCCTTTTGCTTAACTTGCTGCTGAAGATGCAGTACTGAATTCTTTAATTCCCTAGTCTAGCTGCCTGGAATCTGGGATATGGGCGCCCAGAACCCTGTTAGGAACACCTTTTCTAGGATTCAAAGAACTTAGAGATATGGGTGAGGAATCTCCCCAGGTAGAAGAGTCCTGAGAATAGAGATATTGGGGGAAGGCAGCTAGAAACCTCTATGACATGTAGTTTGGCTTATCTGTACATATCTGGTGGGCCAGGCAGGGAAAGATGCCACCCATGGAGTCTAGCGTGTTTGGCATGTGGAAGCTTGCTTCATCCTAGGAACCAAGTCTTGGGGTTATCCAGTTGCTGTATTTAGAATATTGGGCTTCCCAGGTGGTGCTCATGGTAAAGAACCTGCCATCCAAGGCAGGAGACATGGGTTTGATCCCTGGGTAGGAAAGATCCCCTGGAGAAAGGCATGGAACCCACTTCTTATTCTTGCCTGGAAAATCCCCATGGACAGAGGAGCCTGGTGGGCTACAGTCCATGGGGTCGCAAAGAATCGGACACGACTGAAGTGACTTAGCATGTATGCATGCACATTTAGAATACCATTCACTTCCTTATTTTTCCCTATGACTGTCTGCAGGATTGCAGGGACTCCAAGAGGAATATAGTGAGGGTCGGGGTTGGCATCCACTTGAGAGGGAGGTCCTCATCACATATTCCCATCCCTACATCCTTCATGATCAATTGTTGTCGGCAAGCATAGTTGGATCAGGACTATCAGATTTTTCTTTTTTTTGTAAGCAGTGAAGACGACTTGGGGATCGGTGACCAGGATATAAGACTATAAGTTTAATACTACTGATCAAAGAGAGGACAAAAAATGTCCCTTACTCCCCACCTTCTGGGGAAGGGGATCATGGTGTCAAGAGTGAGACAGGATTTTATCCAGAGGTAGATGAGTGTTGGGGCTTCTCAGGTGGTGCAGTGGTAAAGAATCCTCCAGCTAATGCAGGAGATGTGGGTTCAATCCCTGGGTCGGGAAGATCCCCTGTGAGAAGGGCATGGCAACCTTCTCCAGTATCCCTGCCTGGAGAATCCCATGGACAGAGGAGCCTGGTGGGCTACAGTCCATAGGGTCACAAAGAGCCGGACATGACTGAGTGACTAAACAACAACAAGATGAGCGCTGAGAGCTCTGGAGGGTACCTTGACTTGCTGTTTCATTTTCAGGAAGAGAATTTTTGAGTAAGACAAAAGAGTAAGTAAGTAAGTAAGTAAAATATTGTCCCCCTCAACTCCTGACAACCTGCACCAAGGTCTTCAGCAGAGGAGTCTGTGAATGCAAAAAGCCAGATTACCCTCTGGGAGCCTCAGGAAAAGTTGCAAATATTAGTGAGGTGAGTCGCTGCCCAACCTCAGCACCTCAGCACTGGAGCAGAAGTCAGCCTGCCGCCTTGCTCGACACCTCCACAGCGACCCCAAGGATCTGCCACATTTGAGAGTAGCTTCACAGCTGGGCCCTGACACACCCACAAGCTGCCTATACAGCAGCAGGTTGGTTTTTTTCTTTTTGCTATGAAGCCAGGATTGAGGGCTGGAGTATCATCTGGCTGCTTCAGAGGACTGAGTGGTTGGAAAGAATTTGGAGGGGAGGTTCCTTGGTGTGTGTGTGGGGGGGTTGGGGGGGAGGTTGTCAGAGAGAAATGAAGAGAAAACAAATTAATCAGTGACATAGTGCCTAAGTCATCGGTATAATATTGGGGAATTAAAGTGGAGTATATACGGTCACAGGCAGCTATACTGGATGGTTTTAAGTCTGCTCCAAGTAGCTGAGCAATTTCAGGCCCTCTCCAAATAAAGCGGGGCAGTGTTTGTGTGCTGTCTTTAAGCGTGCACGATTGCTCGTGGACAAAATGGTGAGGGAGGCACAGTTTATCTTTGGTCTTATACATAAGAGAACGAAATAAATTTTAGCAAAGTGTGTTTGTGTGTGTGTAAAATTCCTAGAGGCACAGACTATTCAGCCCAGTATTCAGGCTTTGAATGCCCTCCATTGCTTCCTTCCCAGGCCTTTCCTCCTGCAGCCCCTGCTCATTACCTCTCATGTTGGGTTTCCCATTACACCCCCCACCCCCATCCTGCTCCCTCCTCAGTTCCCTGCTTCCCTCCACTTGGGTCCCTAGCCTCTTTCCCTCTCAGCTTCTCTCTCCCTGATGCTTTCCCCTCCGGTGTCAGGTTCTCTGCACTCCCCTTCTCTGTACCCCTCTCTCCCACTCTCCTCCCTTCCCTCTAATCCCCCTCCTGTTTTTCTTCCTTCTGATCCATCTGTTCAGACCTCCCAGATTTCTCCCCTCCAGGGCCTCAATGTTGACATTCTCCTCTCTCCCTTACTTTCTTCTAGTACAAGGCAGAAAAGGATAAAAACCTTAAGTCTTTACATACACTGAAACTGCTCTAATTCATCCTAATTGTGGAGCGGAGGTAGGGGGTGGTGGGGGGGAGAAAGGGAGGAGTTAAGGTCAGTCTGAATTAATGAAAAATCTAAGTAATGGAACATTTTGAAAGACATGTAATTGTATTACTTTCAAGTACATCCAGTAATACTGCTAACTGGAACAGAATCTAAGAGACTCATATAAGTGCTGTAACAAAGAGATAAGAATCATGGATAATTAGGATTATTATGCAGCTGTAAGGCCCTCACTTTTAAATAGGCTGATGTTTCCCCTATTTTTACGCTAAATCTGTTAGTAGACCTCTTTTCTTAACTAGAGGTAAAAATCCTATTATAAGGGTTCTTTATAACCCTGATTTCCATGTCACTGCAGATGGTCCATTATAATAGTGCTTTGTTGATCTGGTTATCAAAATTACTGACAACAATGACGCACAACAAATGATTATTCTGGTCCCTATCTATTTAATAGCTATTCTGTCTAAAGAGAGCTCTTTTCCATTGCAGATGGTAAATAGGAAACAGGAGTGGAGATGAATTCTCTGGAGCTAAGCCATGTAGATGTGTGTATTTGTGTGTGTGTGCACAGATACATGGCTGTCGATTTGTGGGGAAGGGTTTAAGGGGATTGTGTGCACAGTAGCATATATAAGGGCATTGGCTGTGTGTCTGTGTGGACATGTGCTGAGGTCAGAAAAAGGATGTCAGGGTGTGTGCATCTGAGATTTGTCTTTTTATGGGTATGGGTGTGTATGAGAAAATTTGTTTAAACAATTGTGTGAAGGATAGAGTTTGGGAAAATTGTAGCTTAACCCTGTGAGTATAGCTGGGTTATTTGTATGTGTATGTAAGAAAAAGAAAGAATATGTGCTCTGTGTATTAGTAATTCTCAAAGCAGGGTTATGAGATACTCCTTAAACCCTCAGTTCAGTTCAGTTCAGTTCAGTCGCTCAGTTGTGTCTGACTCTTTGCGACCCCATGAATCACAGCACGCCAGGCCTCCCTGTCCATCACAAACTCCCGGAGTTTACTCAAACTCATGTCCATCGAGTCGGTGATGCCATCTAGTCATCTCATCCTCTGTCGTCCCCTTCTCCTCCTGCCCCCAATCCCTCCCAGCATCAGGGTCTTTTCCAATGAGTCAACTCTTCACATGAGGTGGCCAAAGTATTGGAGTTTTGGCTTCAGCATCAGTCCTTCCAATGAACACCCAGGATTTATCTCCTTCAGGATGGACTGGTTGGATCTCTTTGCAGTCCAAGGGACTCTCAAGAGTCCTCTCCAACACCACAGTTCAAAAGCGTCAATTTTTTGGTGCTCAGCTTTCTTCACAGTCCAACTTTCACATCCATACATGACCACTGGGAAAACCATAGCCTTGACTCCTTTGTAGGCAAAGTAATGTCTCTGCTTTTTAATATGCTATCTAGGTTGGTCATAACTTTCCTTCCAAGGAGTAAGCGTCTTTTAATTTCTTGGCTGCAGTCACTATCTGCAGTGATTTTGGAGCCCCCCAAAATAAAGTCTGACACTGTTTCCACTGTTTCCCCATCTATTTGCCATGAGGTGATGGGACCAGATGCCATGATCTTAGTTTTCTGAATGTTAAGCTTTAAGCCAACTTTTTCACTCTCCTCTTTCACTTTCATCAAGAGGCTTTTTAGTTCCTCTTCACTTTCTGCCATAAGGGTGGTGTCATCTGCATATCTGAGGTTATTGATATTTCTCCTGGCAATCTTGATATCAGCTTGTGCTTCATCCAGCCCAGCATTTCTCATGATGTACTCTGCATATAAGTTAAATAAGCAGGGTAACAATATACTCCTCCCCTAACATAGATCCTTTTAGTTCTCTCCCACCATTTTTCCTTTCAGTTTACTCTCTCCTTTCCCTTCTTCCTCCTTCTCCCCTCCCTTCTTCCTCCTCCCCACCCCCGCTTTTCCTCTCTGGTTTCAAAACAAAACCTCCTCAAGCCTCGGTCAGTTATTCCTATCTTAATACTGTCTTTTTTTCTCCATCCATAGCCTTGTCAGTTTTCTTCTTCAGGAATATTCAACCATGATTAATTCAAAACAGTATTCAGGAATGTGCTCAGCACCCTACTCGGTGATAAGGAAGAGCAGGTGGGGGAATGCTTCAGAAAAAAGCCTTATAAAGGTGATAGTATGGAAGAGAGTGGACTTCCCTGGTAGCTCAGCTGGTAAAGAATCTGCCTGCAATGCAGGAGATCCCAGTTCGATTGCTCAGTCGGGAAGATCCCCTGGAGAAGGGATAGGCTACCGACTCCAGTATTCTTGGGCTTCCCTGGTGGCTCAGATGGTAAAGAATCCACCTGCAATGTGGGAGACCTGGGTTTGATCCCTGCATTGGGAACATCCCCTGGAGAAGGGCATGGCAATGCACTCCATTATTCTTGCCTGGAGAATCCCCATGGACAGAGGAGCCTGGTGGGCTACAGCCCATAGGGTTGAAAAGAGTCAGACATGACTAAACACAGCACAGCACATTGAAGAGAGTACAGTAGTTCCCCTGTTATCCTCTAGGGATATTTTCCAAGACCCCCAGTGGATGCTGGAAACTGAGGATAGTACTGAATCCTATATACACTATGTTTTTCCTGTATGTACATACACATCTATGATAAAGTTTAATTTATAAATTAGACACATTTTTCCTTTTGTGTTAAATCTTTGCCAGCATCAGGGTCTTTTCCAATGAGTTGGCTCTTCACATCAGGTGGCCAAAGTATTGGAGCTTCAGCATCAGTCCTTCCAATGAATATTCAGAACTGATTTCCTCTAAGATTGACTGGTTTGATCTCCTTGCAGTCCAAGGGACTCTCAAGAGTCTTCTCCAGCATCATAATTTGAAAGCATCAATTCTTTGGTGCTCAGCCTTCTTTATGGTCCAACTCTCACATCTGAACATGACTACTGGAAAAACCGTATCTTTGACTAGATGGACCTTTGTTGGCAAAGGGTTGTCTTTGCATTTTAATATGCTATCTAGGTTTGGCATAACTTTCCTTCTAAGGAGCAAGCATCTTTTAATTTCATGGCTGCAGTCACTGTCTGCAGTGATTTTGAGACCAAGAAAATAAAATCTGTCACTGCTTCCACGTATTCCACTTCTGTTTGTCATGAAGTGATGGAACTGGATGCTGTGATCTTAGTTTTTTGAATGTCGTGTTTCAGCCAGTGTTTTCACTCTCCTCTTTTACTCTTCACTTTCTGCCATTAGAGTGGTGTCATCTGCATACATGAGGTTGTTGATATTTCTCCTAGCCATCTTGATTCCAGTTTGTGATTCCTCCAGCCTGGCATTTCACATGATGTACCCTACATATAAGTTAAGTAAGCAGAGTGACCATATACAGCCTTGACGTACTCCTTTCCCAATTTTAAACCAGTCAGTTATTCCATGTGCAGTTCTAATTATTGGCTTTTGATCAGCATACAGATTTATCAGGAGACATTTAAGGTGGTCTGGTATTCCCATATCTTTAAGAATTTTCCACAGTTTGTTGTGATCCACACAGTCAAAGGCTTTAGTGTAGTCAATGAAACAGAAGTAGATGTTTTGTTCTGGAATTCCCTTGTTCTCCATGGTCTAATGCATGTTGGCAATTTGATCTCTGGTTCCTCTGCCTTTTCTAAATCCAGCTTGTATAGCTGGTTCAGATGCACAGTTTTTGTTTTACGTACTGCTGAAGCCTAGTTTGAAAGATTTTGAGCATAACCTTGCTAACATGTGAAATGGATGCAATTGTATGGTAGTTTTAACATTCTCCCTCCTTTGGGATTGGAATGAAAACTGACCGTTTCTAGTCCTGTGGCCACTGCTGAGTTTTCCAAATTTGCTGACAAATTGCACTTTGACAGCATCTTTTAGGATTTTAAATAGCTCAGCTGGAATTCCATCACCTCCACTAGCTTTGTTCCTAGTAATGCTTCCTAAGGCCTACTTGACTTCACACTCCAGGATGTCCAGCTCCAGGTGAGTGACCACACCATCATGGTTACCTGGGTCATTAAGATGTTTTTTGTGCAGTTCTTCTGTGTACTCTTGCCACCTCTTTTTAATCTCTTCTGCTTCTGTTAGGTCCTTACTGTTTCTGTCCTTTATTGCCCATCCTTGCATGAAATACTCCCTTGATATCTCCAATTTTTCTTGAAGAGATCTCTAGTCTTTCCCAATCTATTATTTTCCTCTGTGTGTTTCCATTGTTCATTTAAGAAGGCCTTCCTATATCTCCATGCTATTCTCTGGAACTCTGCATTCAGATGAATATATCTTTTCCTTTCTCCCTTGCTTTTCACTTCTCTTCTTTCCTCAGCTATTTATAAAGTCTCCTCAGACAACCACTTTGCTTTCTTGCATTTCTTTTTCTTTGGGATGGTTTTGGTTACTGCCCTCTGTACAGTGCTACAAAGTTCCATCCATAGTTCTTCATGTAATCTGTCTACCCGATCTAATCCCTTGAATCTATTTGTCATCTCCACTGTATAATCATAAAGGATTTGATTTAGGTCATACCTGAATGGCCTAGTGGTTTTCCCTACTTTCTTCAATTTCAGCCTGAATTTTGCAATAAGGAGTTTATGATCTGAGCTACAGGCAGCTCCAAGTCTTAGTTTTGTTTTTTTTTTTTAGATCTCGTTTTTGCTGATTGTGTAGTGCTTCTCCATCTTCGATTGCGAAGAACATAATCTATCTGATTTCATTATTGACCATCTGGTGAAGTCCATGTGTAGTGTCATCTCTTAGGTTGTTGGAAAAGGGTGTTTGCTGTGATCAGCATGTTCTCTGTTAGCCTTTGCTCTGTTTCATTTTGTACTCAAAGGCCAAACTTGCTTATTATTCTGGGTATTTCTTGACTTCCTACTTTTGCATTCCAATCCCCTATGATGGAAAGGACATCTTTTTTGGGTGTTAGTTCTAGAAGGTATTGTAGATCTTCATAGAACCAGTCCATATCAGCTTCTTTGGCATCAGTGGTTGGGGCATAGAGTTGGATTACTGTGGTGTTGCGTGGCTTGCTCTGGAAATGTACAGAAATCATGGTTTTTTTGAGGCTGCACTCAAGTACTGCATTTCAGACTCTTGTTTACTATGAGGGCTACTCCATTTCTTCTAAGGGATTCTTGTCCACAGTAGTAGATATAGTAGTCATCTGAATTAAATTCGCCCATTCCTCTCCATTTTAATTCATGGATTCCTAAGATGTCAATGTTCAATCTTGACATCTCCTACTTGATCATGTCCAATTTACCTTGATTAATGGACCTAACATTCTAAGTTCCTATGCTATATTGTTCTTTATAGCATCAGACTTTACTTTCACCACCAGACATATCCACAACTGAGCATCATTTCTGCTTTGGCCAGCCTCTTCATTCTTTCTGGAGCTATTAGTAATTGTTCTTCACTCTTCCCCAGTAATATATTTGACACTTTCTGACCTGGGGGCTCATCTTCCAGTGTCATAGTGTTTTGCCTTTTCATAAATTTCATGCAGTTCTTGCAGCAAGAATACTGGAGTGAGTTGCCATTTCCTCCTCCAGTGAATCACATTTTGTCAGAACTCTCCACTATGATCTGTCCTTTTTGGGTGGCCCTGCACAGCATGGCTCGTAGCTTCATTGAGTTACACAAGCCCCTTCACCATGACAAGGCTGTGTGCTTAAGAAATAGTCATGAGGATTTAAAGAGAAAATATTTATAAGGAGATTGAAACATTATAGGTCCTTATGGAATGTTTTTCTTCAGCTCCTTCCCACTCTCAAGTATACCATGAGTGGCTCTCTCAACAAAAGTATATCGAGATTTAGTGAGAACTCTGTGGGCTTCCCAGGTGGTGCTAGTGGTAAAGAACCCACCAGCCAATTCAGGAGACATGGGAGATGCAGGTTTGATCCTAGGTTGGGAAGATCCCCTGGAGAAGGAAATGGCAACCCACTTCAGTATTCTTGCTTGGAGAATCCCACTGACAGAGGAGCCTGGCAGGCTACAGTCCATGGGGTCACAAAGAGTTAGACACAACTGGAGTGACTTAGGTCCAGTTACATGTACCCATAGTTTCTATTTCAGAATGTTTGACTTCCTCCTCTTCTCTCTCTTGCTATATTCTGTCTTTATGAAAAAAAAAATATTCTTTTCTTCTTGCCATGGCTTTTTCCTCTCATACTTGTATTTTGTCTTCCCTTTTCCCCCTCTTTATGACCCTTCTTGAATACATTTTCAAACCTTTTCTTTCAGTTGTGTTCTTCTCTTCTGGGGACAAGTATGTGCATGCCTCCATTACCATAAAATACCTTCCTTCAACCCTACTACATACTCCAGCAACAGCTTCATCTATCTCCCCTATCAAATTTCTTAAGTCTTGTCGCTTTTTCTGTTTCAACCTACATGCAATTTGACTTCCACTTTCATTTCTAACTAGGGACTGAACACAAGATGGTTAATAAATCCCCTTTCTAACCAAATCCAAAAATACATTTTTAGTCTTACTCATTCTTGATTCCTTTGCAATGGACTTTGATGAAAAGAGCAGAGACTCTGGATCAAAACCAATGTGGTTTTGGATTAAAACCCTAGATGTGCAACTATGTAGCTTTTTCAGCTACAGGTTTTTTTTTCTTTAAAAGATGTTGGTAATAATATTTGGTTTGCCAAGAGTTGGTAAGCTTTAGAAACAATGGATGTAAAATACATGGTATATACTAGACACTACTGAGTAATTTGCCTCTACCTTCTGTGATTGATTTTTAAAATCTCGTTTGCTGAATCTTCCTCCTTTTTTCATCCTTAAAAAGATTTGCATAGCCCAAGATTTTGCCCTTGAATCTCTTCGTTAATCACACTTAACCTTCCCAGTATGCCACCTACTTCTACCTCTTCAACTAATATGGATATCTGGATGACTTTTACACCTAGTTCTAGGTCTCTTGTGCACACTGCTATATATAAAATGGATAACCAATAAGGTCCTGCTGTATAGCACAGGGAAGACTGATCAATGTTATGTGGCAGCCTGGATTGGAGGTGAATTTGGGGGAGAATAGATATACGTGTATGTATGGCTGAGTCCCTTTGCTGTCCACCAGAAACTATAACTACATTGTTAATCAGTTATACTCCAAAATAAAATAAACAATTAAAAGAAACTTCTTCTAAATGTCTCACATACATTTCTGACTTAAAGGTACCTTCTAGTATGTATTTTCTGTGATTCTACTTTGGAGGTAAATGAGAACAGAGTTTGGGAGGGCCATGGACGAGGAGACAACTGAAGTAGAGTACTGAATTCTAGGCTGATGAGTTTAACTTGATAAAGTTAGCAGACTAAAGGAGTTCTGAGAAATGGAGTAACACAAAGAGGGTGACAGAGGATGAGATGATTGGATGACATCACTGACTCAATGGACATGAGTTACAGCAAACTGGGAGATGGTGAAAGACAGGAAAGCCTGGCGTGCTGCAATCCATGGGGTCACAAAGAGTTGGACATGACTTAGCAACTCACAACAATGATTTAAATTTAGCATCTGTTCTCAAAAATATACAAGCAACTCCTGCAGCTCAATTCCAGAAAAATAAATGACCCAATCAAAAAATGGGCCAAAGAACTAAACAGACATTTCTCCAAAGAAGACATACAGATGGCTAACAAACACATGAAAAGATGCTCAACATCACTCATTATCAGAGAAATGCAAATCAAAACCACAATGAGGTACCATTACAC
>NC_057419.1:137227014-137237956 GCF_019320065.1 Cervus canadensis | reverse complement strand
GTCTTGATATTACTTGATGTCATTTTAGAAAGAAAAATTAAGCTGCAACCTAAGGAATTTTGCAGAGGAAGAATTAGAAAGATTTGGCAATATATTGGATGTAGTATAAATTTGAGAAAAATAAAAAGCATTTCACAGTTTCAGGGATGAGACACTGGAAAGCTAATGGTGTTGGTAGTGGTGGTGGTGAGATTAGGAGGAATTCTTGTTTTGAAAAGGATCCTGAGAATGAGAAGGGAGAATTATTAAAATTTTGACATATTAAATTTCAGGGGACAGTAGGAAAGCTAGAGGAAAAATATCTTGTGGGCAATTGAACCTAGAATACAGAAAAGAAAATAAGAAACTAGTGTTAGTCAGTGCTGATTCTGGACACATTAGATTCATTTGTATACAAGGAGTAGCCAAAATCAGAAGAATAGGTTAGCTTCCCTAATGGAGTGAGTACAAAGGGGAATGGATGGGGGCAAGAACTGAATTTTTGGAGACAGCCAGAGGAAATAGTGGGAGGAAGAAGGAGAGCTGGGTGAGCTAGAGACAGACAATTCAGAAACATAAAAGGAGAAGCAGCATGAGAGAAATGTATTGACTTTCACACTAATCATTGGTCCCTGACTGACTTTTTCCATTTCGTACCGGCTCCTTTTTATTCCCCCACCTGGTCCCAAGCTTTTCTTTCCATCTATTGTTTAGCTGGGCTTCCTGGGCCTCAGGGTCTAATTATTGTTCCTACTCTTGAAATCACTCTCAATTAATGCTTCCCTGCACCCATTAGCTGTTGATATTAACTCTTCTGTCCTAGGTAGTTAATACAGTCAAGAATATTCATTTACAAGAAACATACAGAAGGCGCTGTCTTTGCTAATTTGGTAAGTAATGCTGATGAACTGGAGTACAATAGCAGAGGTTCTTCTTTCCCAATAGGGTGGTCTGTAGGAACAAATACAGATGTTCCAGTACACTTTTATTTGTTTACAAACAGTGAATGAAATATCACATTCTTATTAAGGTTCTATTGTGTATCCAGCTACCCCAAGTAAATAAGAATATTGTGAGCAAATTAATATGAATAATGAGAGTAACATATTCTAGATTTATGTGCACTCTTTTCCTATTCTTAAAAGAATTCTTTCCTCAACATACATCTTGCCTTCCCCATTCCCCCATTTTCTTGTTTTATACTCAATCATATCTTTTTTCTTTCACATGCTCACATTCTACAAACATCCATAAGTACTCTCAAAGACTGAAGACTCTTCTACATTGCACTAACTTGTACACAGATGCTTCTATTCATATGTCTTTATACTTTTCTGCAACTTGAATATCCAGCCAACTCAACAAAGAAATGTCATCAACAACCCAACATAATTCAATCATTTATACTTTTCCATCTTTGTATCTCTAATAACATTTTGCTAATGGAGGGTGTAAAATAGAGATCTAATATTGTCTTTGATTCAAAATTGGTATTTTCTCCTGGAGTTATATTTTACTTTATTATGGGCCTGAAACTTTTTGAATGTCTTTATTTTTTCATCTGATTACTCAAGCAATATATACATAGTAAGAATATTAAAATTTAGAAAAATATAATAACCAAACATACCCTGCAAACATGACAGAGTAACTAGCAATGGACTTGCCCTCCTGCCATAAACAACAATAAAACTAGAAAAAGTACTTAAGGACACTATTTTCAAGAACTAGACAATAGGCAGTATAGGAATATGAACCTTGAGAGAGGGAGACAAATGAAGAGAGCCTCACATTCTCCCATCTCTCTGCCTGGGGACAATTTTCCAGCAATGGCACAGAGACTAGAGTTTGTGAGAGGGTTTCCTTTAGGTATTTGACTTAGGCCTGAATTGCACAAGTGCAGAATAAGATGCTATGAGACCTAGTAGACTGTGGCTGTCAGAGATGAGCAGAATGAAGATGAGCAATTGTGAGCAGAATGGAGATTGTAGAGGTCACATAATGCAGGGAGGTATTAGAATTCAGTTCTAGCCAGAATGGAGAGAACTTGTTAAAACCTAGGTACCAGAAGGGCCTTGCCTTAACAGTAAATACCAATGGGCTACTCTAGACACATAGAGTATCATAACAAAGCTTAAAACCAAGACTCCACAGTGTAAAGGAGAACCACTAGTAAATAAACTGAATATCAGAACAAACGTCATCATTCTTTAATGGACGTAAAATCCAGACTCCTTAAAATATTATGATATCTGGCATGCAATAAAAATATCACTAGACATGTGAAAAAGCAGGAAAATACAACCAAAATCAAGGGAAAAATGCTTTCAATAGAAAACAGCTCTGTGATGATCCAGATATTGGAATGATCAATCACAGATTTAAATCAATAATTTTTAAAATATTCAAGGACATAAAGGAAAATACTATTTTAAAGGACAAAAAGACAGGGATCCATAGCATAATGTAAGTTCTAGAAACAAAAAGCCCAAAAATATAACATGAAAAATAAGCTAGATGAATATAAAATCAGATTGAAGATGGCAGAAGGAAGGGACTTGAAGATACCATAGAAATGACTCAATCTAAATAATGGAGAGAAAAATGATTGGGAAGAAAATGAGCAGAATTGTCAAGACCTGTTAAAATCCCAGATTGGAGAAGAGAGGGAGAAAAAGGAGCAGAAAAAAAATATTTTAAGAAATAATGATTGAAAATTTCTCAAATTTGGTGGTATTCGGCCATCTATATAGATTCATGAAGCTAAGTGAATGCAAAGAAGGAAAAAAAAATACAAAGACATCCACACCTAGTTTCATTACAATCAACCTACCAAAAATATAAAATAAAGAGAAAATTTGAAAGCAGGGAAAGAAAAATGGCACATTACATACAGAGGGAAAACAATAAAAGAGCTGATATTTAATCAGAATAAATGGAGGCCAAATGTCTATGGAATGGTATGAATAAAAACAAAAAAACCTATCAACCCAGAATCTGACACCCATCAAAAATTAATCTTCAAACATGAAGGTAAAAAAAAATACAACTTTGGATAAATGAAAGTGAAGAGAATTTGTCTCCAGTGGATCTTCACTATAGGAAGTATTAAAAGGAATTTTTTTAAGGCAGAAAGGAAATGATACTAAAGGTATATTTAAACAGGAAGAAATAAGGAACACCACAAGCGATAATGAATGAAATATGTGGGAAAATATGAGACAAGTTTTTTGTGTTTTATTAAACTTTCTTAGTCACTCAGTTGTATCTGACTCTTTGTGACCCCCTGGTCTATGGCTGGCCAGGCTCCTCTGTACATGGAATTTTCCAGGCAAGAATACTGGAGTGGATTGCCATTTCCTTCTCCAGGGGATCTTCCTGGTCCAGGGATCCAACCCAGGTCTCCTGCATTGCAGGCAAATTCTTCACCATCTGATCCACCAGAGAAACCCTGAGGACAGGATATGTTCCTATAAAGACTTATACATAAGTTTATAGCAGCATTATTTGTTTTTTTTTTTAATTTTAATTTTGTATTGGGGTATAGATGATTAACAATGTTGTGATAGTTTCAGGTGAACAGCAAAGGGACTCAGCCATACAAATACATGTATTCATTCTCCCCCAAACTCGCCTCTCATCCAGGCTTATAGCAGCATTATTTGTAATAGATACAATCTGTGGAAGTCCAAATGTTCAACAGAGAAATGGATGGATAAGCAAATTGTAGTTTGTCTATACAAGGAAATACTAGTCAGGGGGAAAAGAACTGAACTACTGATAACCCAAGAGCATTGATGAATCTCAAATAATCATTCTTAGTGAAAGAAGGCAGACAAAAAAAGAGCATATTTTATTTATATAAAATTCTAGAAAATCTAATCCATAGTGACATACAGCCAGCTGGTAGTTGCTTAGATGGAGGTGGAATGGTAGAAGAGGTAGGATGGTTTGATTGCAAAGAAGCATGAGGAAACTTTTAGGGGTAATAGATGTTTTGATTTTCTGGATTGTGTTGATAGTTTCATGAGTGCATGTCAAAACTTATCAAATTGTACAACTTAAAAATGTACATTATTGTATGTTCATTATATCTAAATTCAGTTCAGTTCAGTCCCTCAGTCGTGTCCAACTCTGTGTGAACCCATGGACTGCAGCAGGCCAGGCTTCCCTGTCCATCACCAACTCCCAGAGTTTACTCAAACTCATGTCCATCGAGTCAGTGATACCATCCAACCATCTCATCCTCTGTCGTCCCCTTCGTCTCCCGCCTTCAATCTTTCCCAGCATCAGGGCCTTTTCAAATGAGTCAGTTCTTCGAATCAGGTGGCCAAAGTATTGGAGTTTCAGCTTCAGCATCAGTCCTTCCAATGAATATTCAGAACGGATTTCCTTTAGGATGGACTGGTTTGATCTCCTTGCCGTCCAAGGGACTCTCAAGAGTTTTCTCCAACACCACAGTTCAAAAACATCAATTCTTTGGTGTTCAGCTTTCTTTATAGTCCAATTCTCACATCCATACATGACTACTGGAGAAACCATAGCTTTGACTAGATGGACCTTTGTCAGCAAAGTAACATCTCTGCTTCTTAATATGCTGTCTAGGTTGGTCATAGCTTTTCTTCCAAGGAGCAAGTGTCTTTTAATTTCATGGCTGCAGTCACCATCTGCAGTGATTTTGGAGCCCAAGAAAATAAAGTCTCTCACTGTTTCCATTGTTTCCCCATCTATTTGTCATGAAGTGATGGGACCAGATGCCGTGATCTTAGTTTTCTGAATGTTGAGTTTTAAGCCAACTTTTTCACTCTCCTCTTTCACTTTCATCAAGAGGCTCTTTTCTTCTTTGCTTTCTGCCATACTATACATGTAAAGCACTAGGAACAATGCCTAGCATGTAGTAAGTATTCAATAAATTTTAGCTACTACTATTAATATTATTATTAAGTTAATAAGTGAGTCTGATGATCTGGGGAATGTGATAGCTATATCAAACACAAAAATAAGGCTCCATATTGTGGTATCTACCCAGAATGAGATATAAAGTTGACTTCATCCAAATATCAACCATCAATTCCTTCCTTTTGCTCCCTTTACATGAAGACTGAATGGCTTGATCTTTGGGGCTGATATAAATCACCCATCAAGTCTAGTTGTCCATCCTCTATGCTTACAAATCTACCCTAAAGCTCCCTGTTGCTCTGACAAATCCAATAGAGTATTTTGGTAAAAGAAAGATTTTCTAGTTGGTAAACCTGAGTGTGAAGAAGAAATTTTCAAGCATCTTATCTTTTCAATTCCTCTAGCTACAGGCCTCATACAGAATGAAATGTTGCCATAAACAAGAACCTGCAGCAGTTGCCAAGCAGCTGAAGGACCCTGAGACCAGAGTGATACCAGGTGGAAAGAAGTTGTATGATATTGAAAATGGTAGCATGTGATTGATAGGTGAAAATTATAATTGACCATCTCTCTCCAGTAGGGCAAATAGTGGGTAGAGATGGGTTCTTATCATAATTACATTTGTGCTTTAGCCAAATTGCATAGAGATGTTCAAAGCATCTAGAGTCCATGAATTCACAATGTGCTATAATGTACATAATATATTAACAGTCAATTCATTCATTTTATGAATGAGATTTGGGGGAAAGTATTACAGAAAGTGGATGCCTGGACCTAATATAGCATTGTAGTATTTAATCATAATCAGAAACTGTGCCTTATTTGGATCAATGAGAAAAATAAAGTTAGCCATGGAAGACTAATGAAGTTTGCGTGAAAATTAAGACATGTACTTAACTACAAACAGCATTTATGTTTTTAAGTGGGTTGTATTATACAAATGTAAGATTTTAATTACAAGAGAAAACAACCATATAGGTATCTCTTCTAAAAATACTGCCTCTTGGTCAGGGAGCCCCTATAGTTTATCACAAAATCCAACTTGGGTAATGCTGGGTTACGATGCTCTCATACCCTCAGCTTTACTTGAAATGCTTGTGTAACCCTTACCCCCCTCCCCTTTTTTTGCCTCTCCTGGTCGATTCTGGGGAATTCTCAGAGGTTTCTGCATCTTCTAGTGTCAGCAGCAACTGTCCCTGCTGGTTTGGTTGAGAAATATAATAATGTCTCACCTCACCACAAAAAGCTTGGAGAAGATTGGAAAAATAAGCTGCAAATTATCTTTAATTCATTTTCTATTTTCTTTGGATTTCTTTTTTTTTTTCCAATAAGGATAAGGCCGATGAGACAGTATGAAAAGAACACGTGATGCTTCAGGAGCCTCTTGGACTCCATTATCCTTGATCTCTAGTTGCCTGTACCACTTAATGAAGATCATCCTCTCCCTTTTGAAATTTTGTGCTCTTGGTTTCCATGACACTGTATACTGTATTGTTCTTGTCTTACTTCACCCCCTGCTCCTTTCTATTTTTCTATCTTTGCTGACCTCCTTCAAAATCTTGCTTCCCAAATGTGTGTGCTTCAGTTCAGTCTTTGGCACTCTTTGAATACACACTGTGTCCACACTGTTGCAAATGCCACCAAAATGTGCATGACTCCAAAAATCTTCCCCAGGCCCTAGTATTTCTCCAAGTTCATTTCAGTCTTCAAATCTCACTTGCTTGTTTCACCTAAACTCGATACATCTTGAAATAAGCTCACTACTTTTGCTATTCTTCGTGTGAAGTAACTTTTCTTTTGATTGAATTATTTCTGTTAACAAGCTCTTTTCCCCATTACATAGTTGGTGAAGCCTCTGGATCATCAACTTCTTTCTTTGTCAGCCTTCTACACCCAGTCAATTATCAAGTTCTGTCTGTTCTTCCTTCCCAGTTAGTCTCTCATTCTCTATGCCTTTTACTTCCCACTGCCACCACCACACCTTACTATTTCACACCTTGTTTACTGTATTGGTCCTTCTACCTCATGTATTTATTTCTTCTAAACCACTTAAACAGAAGTCCAGGCTCATCTTCTTAACATGCCACTCTCATTGTGTCATTAAATGTCTGAATCTATTGTCTCTTTATTGAAATCCTAACTCATTATCTTGGCATTTAATCTTCCTAATCTTTTAGTCTCAATTATCTTGTCCAAACTTATCTTCCATTATTTCTTAGAAGAATTTAACTCTGTTTTTTCCATATCTAGATTTGTATGCTATTGTTGCTGCATTTTAATTCTATATTGTTAATACCCTCCAAAGGATAATTATTGTTTCTGATAGTCAGTATTCATTTAGATTTACTCATGTGTTTACCACTTTATTTTATTTTTGTTTTTGGCCA
Source organism: Cervus canadensis (assembly GCF_019320065.1). Lineage (NCBI taxonomy): Eukaryota > Metazoa > Chordata > Mammalia > Artiodactyla > Cervidae > Cervus > Cervus canadensis. The sequence continues at coordinate 137,230,691 of NC_057419.1, read as the reverse complement.
CGCCAGACAGCATGTGGGATCTTAGTTCCCTGATCAGGGATCAGACCCGTACCTCCTACAATGCAAGCATGGAGTCTTAACCACTGGACTTCCAAGGAAGTCCACAGATTTGCTACTTTCTTTTCTCTTCACTCATTCTTCCTTTTTCCTGGATTGTATCCTTTGGAATACCTTTAATTCTAGTTCACTCTTCTAAAGATGTTTTAGTTTTCGTTTGTTTGAAAAAGTTTTAAATCTTTATTTTAAATGATATTCTTGCTAACTACAGATTTCTAGGTGAGTAGTTATTTTTTATTTTTATTTTAGTTATTTTTTAGCTAATTAATGTTATTTGATTGTCTTCCTTTTTCCTCTGTTGTTTTTGAGAAAACAGCCAGTCTAATTCGCTTCTTTGAAAGTAAATCTACCATTTTATTTTGTTATTTTTTTTATTACCCATTACACTATTTTGTTATAGCATATAGTTATGAAATAGTTATAACCTACCATTTTAAAATTTAGGATGCTTTCAAGATTACCTCTGTGTCTATTTTACTGCAATTTTACTGTGGTGTTTTCAGGTGCAGCTTTCTTTTTATCTTAGTTCATATTTCTAGGACATATTAAATTCATGGATTATGTTTTTTCATTAGTTTAATGATATTGGCAAGTATCATTTCCTCTAATATTACCTCTGCCCCATTTTTTCTCTCCTCTCCTGGATTCCAATTAAACAAATGTCAAATCTTATCACTCTATCCTCTGTCTCTTATCCTCTCTTCTTTCTTTTTATTCTATCATTTATCTCTATGTACTGTATTCTGGATACTTTGTTTTGACTTATTTTAAGTTCACCAATTTCTCCTTCAGTTCAGTTCAGTTCAGTTCAGTTGCACAGTCGTGTCCGACTCTTTGCAACCCCATGAATTGCAGCACACCAGGCCTCCCTGTCCATCACAAACTCCCAGAGTTTACTCAAACTCATGTCCATCAAGTTAATGATGCCATCCAGCCATCTCATCCTCTGTCATCCCCTTCTCCTCCTGCCCCCAATCCCTCCCAGCATCAGGGTCTTTTCCAACGAGTCCACTCTTCACATGAGGTGGCCAAAGTATTGGAGTTTCAGCTTCAGCATCAGTCCTTCCAATGAATATTCAATAATGTTTATAACTAGTCAAAAATAGAATTCCCTGGCTGTCCAGTGGTTAGGACTCCATGCTTTCACTGCCAAGGGCTCAGGTCAATCCCTGGTTGGAGAACTAAGATAACACAAGTTGCTTGGCACATCCAAAAATTTTTTTTAATTAAAAAATAAATCGTTTATAAATGTAAAAAACATGGACAGGATTTGCATGTGAAAACTAGAAAACACTGATGAAGGAAATAAAAAATATCTAAATAAATGGAGATTAATACTGTGCTAACAGATTGAAAGACTCAGCATAGTAAGGATATCAATTTTTCCCAAATTAATAAATAAGATTATCGTCAAAATCTCAATAAGTTTTTTTTGTAGATATAGGAAAGATTGTTCTAAAATTTATATGGAAAATCAAGAGGACTAGAAAGCTAAAACAATTTTGAGAGAGTAGAATAAAATAGAGGAGTAACTCTATCTGGTTTTAAGACTTGTAGAACTACTGTAATCAAAACTGTATGGTATCAGTTTAGAGGAAGACACACACATGAACTCATATGTAAAGAACCCAGATGTAACATACATATACTAAACTGACTTTTGACAAAGGAGATAAAGCAATTTAGTACAGGAAAATTTGTCTTTAACAAATGGTGTTGGAGAAATTGGACATTCATAGGCAAAAAACACAGTGAACACTGGTTTAATTCTCATAAATTATTCAAATGTTAACTCAAATGGTTATAGATTAATGATGTCCAGGGCTTAAGTATGGTCAGGAAGTAAAAATGTGGGTGTGATTATAAAAGTGTGACATAGTGAATTTTTGTGGTGATGGTGCTGTGTCAATTTCAATATTCTAGTTGTGATATTGTACTATAGTTATACAAAATATTATCATTGAGGGAAACAAGAAAAAAGTATTTGGGATCCCTCTGCATCCCTCTGATGTATAATATTATATAAGTTACAAGTGTACAACATAGTAACTCACAATTTTTAAAGGCCATACTCTATAGTTGTTACAAAATATTTGCTATGTTCCCCACGTTGTACAATATATTCTTATAGCTTCTTTTATATCTAATAATTTGCACCTCTTAATCCCCTTCTCCTATATTGCCCCCTCCCCCTTCTCTCTTTCCCCACCGGTAACCACTAGTTCATTCTCCAAATCTGTGAGTCTTGTTTCTTTTTTGTTATATTCACTAGTTTGTTGTATTTTTTTAGATTCCACATATAAATGATATCATGCAGTATTTGTCTTTGTCTGACTCATTTCACTTAGCATAATGCCTTCCAAGTCTATCCATGTTGCTGCAAGTGGCAAAATTTCAGTCTTTTTTATGACTGAATAGTAGTCCACTGGGTTTCCCAAATGGTGCTAGTGGTTAAAAAACTTGCTTGCTAATGCAGGAGACATAAGAGATATGGGTTCGATCCCTGGGTCGTGAAAATCCCCTGGAAGAGGGCCTGGCAACACACTCCAGTATTCTTGCCTAGAGAATCCCATAGACAGAGGAGCCTGGTGGGCTACAGTCCATAGGGTCACAAAGAGTCATACATGACTGAAGTGACTTAGCAGCAGTAGTAGTCCATTGCATATATATATATATACATATATATATATATATATATACACACACACACACACACACACACATTTGTTTATATATATATACATATATATATATACACACACACACATTTGTTTATGGATACTTAGGTTGTTTCCATATCTTGGTAATTATAAATAATGCTGCTATGAATATTGGTGTACATGTATATTTTCAAATGGATTAAAGACCTAAATGTAAGACTGGATACCATAAAACTCCTAAAGGAAAACAGGCAAATTGCTCTTTGATATAAATCACAGCAATATTTTATTTTGGATTCGACTTCTAAAACAAAGGAAATGAAAGCAAAAATAAACAAATGGAACCTAATTAAACTTAAAAGCTTTTGCAAAGCAAAGGAAACCATTGACAAAATGAAAAGATAACCTACTGAGTAGGTGAAAATATTTACAAATGATACAACTGATAAGGAGTTAATATCTAACATATATAAATAGCTTATACAACTAAACATCAAAAAAACACTTAGAAATGGGCAGAATTGAATAGACATTTTTCTGAAAAGGAAATGTAGATGGCCAACAGGCACATAAAAAGATGCTTAACATCACTAATCATCAGGGGAATACAAATCAAAACCACAATATGATATCATCTCACATCTGTCAGAATGGTTACCATCAAAAAGACTACAAATAACAAATGTTGGCAAGAATGTGGGAAAAGGGAACCATTGTACACTGTTGGTGGGAATATAAACTGGCACAGCCACTGTGAAAAAACAGTATGCAGGTTTCTCAAAAAACTGAAAATAGAACTACCATATGATCCAGCAATTCCACTCCTGGGTATATAACATCTGTGATTGTTATAACTGTATGTGAATCTACAATTATTTCAAAATTAAAAGTTTGGTTTTTTTTTTTTTAAGATTAGGCTACATAAAATGCTGAAAATTATAACAGCATGGGTGCTCAGTC
>NC_057419.1:137070401-137226914 GCF_019320065.1 Cervus canadensis | reverse complement strand
TTCAGCTTCAAGCATCAGTCCTTCCAATGAACACCCAGGACTGATCTCCTTTAGGATGGACTGGTTGGATCTCCTTGCAGTCCAAGAGACTCTCAAGAGTCTTCTCCAACACCACAGTTCAAAAGCATCAATTTTTCGGTGCTCAGCTTTCTTCACAGTCCAACTCTCACATCCATACATGACCACTGGAAAAACCATAGCCCTGACTAGATGGACCTTCGTTGGCGAAGTAATGTCTCTGCTTTTTAATATGCTGTCTAGGTTGGTCATAACTTTCCTTCCAAGGAGTAAGCGTCTTTTAATTTCATGGCTGCAATCACCATCTGCAGTGATTTTGGAGACCCAAAAATAAAATCAGCCACTGTTTCCACTGTTTCCTCATCTATCTGCCATGAAGTGATGGGACCGGATGCCATTATCTTAGTCTTCTGAATGTTAAGCTTTAAGCCAACTTTTTCACTCTCCTCTTTCACTTTCATCAAGAGGCTCTTTAGTTCTTCTTCACTTTCTGCCATAAGGGTGGTGTCATCTGCATATCTGATGCTATTGATACTTCTCCTGGCAATCTTGATTCCAGCTTGTGCTTCTTCCAGCCCAGTGTTTCTCATGATGTACTCTGTATATAAGTTAAATAAGCAGGGTGACAATAAATAGCCTTGATGTACTTCCCAAAGAAAGACAATACCAAAGATTCCTTCGTTATTTTGTATAAATATCACCATGTGATGTGCAGATAAGAATAGATTTCTTTTCCAATTTGTATTCTTTTCATTTCCTTTTCTGGTCTTATTGCATTGGTTAGAATATGTGATATCTTGTTGAATAAGGGTGATGAGAGTAGGCATCTTTGCTTTGTTTCTTAAGTTAGGGGGAAAGCATGTACTCTTTCACCATTAAATAAAAGTTTACCTTTGGTTTTCAGATAGATGTGCTTTATTAAATAAAGCAAATTCTATTCTATTTATATTTTTTCTGAGAGTTATTTTAATCATGAATAAATATTGAATTGGTGAAACTCTTTTGGCATGATTGATATGATCATGTTTTTCTTTTTTAGTCTGGCTAATATGGTAGATTGTACTGATTGATTTTCAAATATTGAACAAAATTTTTATTTCTGGTTATGATGGATTCTCCTTTTATATATTGCTGAGTTTTATTGCTAATAGTTTTTAAATTTTTGTATTTATATTCATAAAGAATTTTGGTTTGTATTTTTCTTTTTTGTGATTGTGTCTCACTGTTATATCAAAGTAATACTAGTTTCATAAGATAAATTCTATTTTCTGAAAGACTGTGTAGAATTGGCAAAATATCTTCTCTAAAAGTTTGGTAGCATTCTCCAGTGGAACTATGTGGGCTTGGAAATCTTGAGGGGAAGAATTTTTAAAATAATAATATAATTTCCTTAACAGATACAAGGCTATTAAAGTTATCTATTAGATTTTGGATGAGTTGTGGCAATTTGTATTTTTTGATGAATTGGTATAATTTGTCTAGATTATCAAATTGATATATGTGAAGTTGTTTCTACTATTCTCTTATTATCCTTTTAATGCCTTTCTATTTTACTTTGCCTTCCTGGTTAGAGGTTTGTTAATTTTATTCACCTTTTCTAAGAATCATATCTTTGAATTTCATTGAATTTTTGTTGTCAATTTTATTGATTTCTGATCTTTATTATATTCTTGTTTCTGCTTGCTTTGGGTTTATTTTGGTCTTTCTAGTCTCTTCAGGTGGGAGTTTAGATTATTAACTTAAGACTTTGTCTCTTAATGTAATCATTTAGTGCTATAAATATTCCTCTCATTGCTTAAGCTGAGCTCACAAAATTTGGTATAGTATTTTATTTTTCTATATTCTATTTCACTTATTCTTTGACTCACAAATTATTTTGAAAGGTATTGTTTAATTTCCAAGTATTTACAGATTTTCTTGTTTATCTTCCTGTTATTGATTTGTACTGAGATTCCATTGTGTCAGAGAAAACACTGCATGATTTCAGTTCTTTCACATCTATTTTATGGCCCAGGATATGGTCTGGTTTTTCATACTGTTCTTGAAGTTCTCGAGGCCAGAATAATGCAATGGTTTGCCATTCCCTTCTCCAGTGGACCATGTTTTGTCAGAACTCTCCACCATGACCTGTCCATCTTGGGTGGCCCTGGATGGCATGGCTCATAGCTTCATTGAGTTACACAAGACTGTGATTCATGTGATCATTATGGTTAGCTTTCTGTCATGGTGGATTTTGTTCTGGAGGCTGTGGGATCATAGTTTTTGCTTCTTCTGTCTGCACTCTGATGTATGAGGATAAGAGGCTTGTGCAAGCTTCCTGATAGGAGGGACTTGCTGTGGGGAAAACTGGGTATTGCTTTTGTGGGCAGGGCCATGCTCAGTAAAACTTTAATGCAGAATTTTCTGCCGATGAATGGGACTGTGCTCCCTCATGTTAGTTGTTTGGCCTGAGCTGGCCCAGTCCTGGAGTCTGTAGGCTCTCTAGTAGGCCTAAAGGTGACCTCCAAAAGGACTTATGCCAGCATGCCCCTCCCAGGACTGCTGCTACCACTGCACCTTTCCCTGTGGCAGGCCACTGCAGACCCACTCCTCCACAGGAGACCCTCAAAAACTCACAAATAGGTCTGGCTCAGTCTCTTGTGAGATCACTGCTCCTTTTCTCTGGGTCCGGGTTCAAACAAGGTTTTGTTTGTGCCCTCCAAGAGTTTCTGTTTCCCTAGTTCTGTGGAAGTTCTGTAATCAAATCCCACTGTTCTTCAAAGTCAAATTCCCTGGGAATTCCCAGGAGAAGATGAGTGCATGAATGAAGATTTAGGGCAGGAGGAGAAGGGGACGGCAGAGGATGACATGGTTGGATGGCATCACTGACTCAGTGGACATAAATTTGAGTATACTCCAGGAGATAGTGAAAGACAGGGAAACCTCCAGGATGCTGCAGGCCATGGGGTTGCAAAGAGTCGGACACGACTACTTAGCAACTGAACAACATGGTCTACTCTGGGCTTCCTTTGTGGCTCAGACGGTAAAGAATCTGCCTGCAATGCAGGAGACCTGGGTTTGATCCTTGCGTCGGGAAGATCTCCTGGAGAAGAGAATGGCTACTGACTCCAATATTCTTGCCTGGAGAATTACATGAATGGAAAAGCCTGGCAGGCTACAGTCCATAGGGTCTCAAAGTATGAGACACAACTTTTCATAGTCTACTTTGGTATATATTCTGTGGGCAGTTGAAAAGTGTATGTTTTCTACTCTTGTCAGGTGGAGTGTTCTATAAATATGTCTCAGGTTCTTTCAGTTAATGACGGTGTTGAGATCTATAAATTAGCTGATTTTCTGTCTAGTTGTTCTATCACTTGTTGAGAGAATAGTGTTTAAGTTTCCAGCTATAAATGTGAATTTGACTATTTCTCCTTCCATTTTTATTAAGGATCACTATGTCTTCTTGGTGGATTGATCCTTTAAATATTTTATGGTGTCCCTCTTTGCCCCTGGTAATTTCCTTTGCCCTGAAGTTTATCTGATATATTCAATCTTACTTTACTTTTATTAATTTTTGTATGATATATCCTTGCTCATTATTTTACTTTCTACCAGCCTATATCTTTGATACTAATTTCTTTTAAAGAGTGTATAGTTAGGCCATGCTTTAAAATCCAATTTGCCAATTCCTGTCTTTTAGTTGGTGTCATTAGACCATTTACATTTAATGTAAGTGCTGATATCTAGTTGAATAACCTGAGTTATTTGTCCCTTATAGGCAAGATGTCATTTTCCTTGGCTCTTTGACAATTTAATTTGTTATTAATTTTCAGAAGTCTGATCATGATGCTTTGTTGTGGATTCTGTGGTACAGTTCTGATTTGAGGCTTAAAAATCTTCTTGAACCTGTAACTTTATGTCATGCAAAATGTGGCAAGTTTTCAACAATTATTTAAGTATTTTTTCAGTACAGCACTCTTTTTCTTGTCTTCTAGGACTCTAGGTACATGAATAATAGATCTTTTGTTACTGTTTCATAGATCCCTAGGGCTGTGTTTAGTTTTAAAATCTATTTTCTCTCTGTTGTTCAAATTGCATAATTTTATTTATGTTAACCTCAGTTTTGCTACTTTTTTCATTTGTCCCCTCCATTCTGTTTGAGCCTATTATGTTTTTTTCTTAATTTTATTTTGTTTACTGTCACTTCTTAGTTCTAAAATGTCCATTTTGTTCTTTTCTTTCATTGTGATAAAATACATATCACAGAAAATTTAATGTTAGTGATATTTAGTACATTCACAATGTTGTACAGCCATCACCATTATCTAGTTTCAGAACATTTTCATTACCCCAAGGAGAAATCTCATACCCATTAAGTAGTTACTTCCCATTCTTCTCTCCACCAAGTCCCAGCCAGCCACTAATATGCTTTCTGTCTCTATTGAGTTGCCTATTCTGGATATATTGTATAAATGAAATAATACAGTATGTAGCCTTTTGTGTTTGGCTTCTTTTGCCTAGCATATTTTCAAAGTTCATCTATGTTGTAGCATGTATAAGTACTTCATTTCTTTTAATAGTTGAATAATATTCCATTGTAGGGATTTGTCACATTTTGTTTATCCATTAATCACTTATGGACATGTGTGTTGTTTCTACCTTTTGGCTAGTGTGAATAATGCTGCTGTGAACACCTGTATATAAGATTTTTCTGAACATCTGTTTTCAGTTCTTTGGGGTATATATCCAGGAGTGGAATTGTTGAGTCATATAGTAGTTCTGTGTAAAATTTTTGAGGAATTGTCAAAACAGTTTTTCATAGCAGCCTCACCTTTTTACATTCCCACCAGAAATGCATGAGGATTACAGTATCTTCACATTGTCACAATCACTTGTAATCTTCTCTTTTATTATTATTTTTTATAGAAAGCCTAGTGGGGGTGAAGTGGTATCTCTCTGTGGCTTTGATTTACATTTCCATAGTATCTTCTCATATGCTTATTGGTCATTTCTATGTCTTCTTCAGAGAAGAAATCCTTGATCCATGTTAAGTTAATTGTTGTATAAAGTGTTAAGTGTATGCAACTTCATTATTTTGCATGTCATCATCCAGCCATCCCAGCATCATTAATTAAAGAAAGTATTCTTTTCCTATTGAATGGTCTTGGCACCCTCCTTGAAAGTCAATTGACCATAAATTTGATGGTTTATTTTTGGTCTCTCTGTTCTATTCTATTGATCTATTTGTCTACCCTTATGCCAATGCCACCCTATTTTGATTAGGTTAGCTTTGTAATATGTTTTGAAATTGGTAAGTGTGACTCCTCCAACTTTGTTCTTTCTCAAGACTGTTTTGATATTTGAGTACCTTGTAATTCCATATGAATTTTAGCATAAACTTTTCCATTCCTGTGGGGAAAAAAGCTATGGAGATATTGAAAGGTATTGCATCTGATGTGTGGATTGCTTTAAGTATTGTCATCTTAACATTATTAAATCTTCTAGTTGATGAACACAGGATCTCTTCCCATTTATTTTGTTGTTGTTGTTGTTTAGTTACTAAGTTGTGTCCAACTCTTTTGCAACCCCATGAACTGTAGCCTGCCAGGGTTCTCTCTTTATGGGATTTCCCAGAGAAGAAAACTGGAGTGGGTTGCCGTTTCCTTCTCTAGGGGATCTTCCTGACCCAGGGACTGAACCCATGTTTCCAGCATTGGCAGGTGGATTCTTTACTGAGCCACCAGGGAAGCCTCTTCCGTTTATTTAAGTTTTCTTTATTTTGGCAATGTTTTATAATTTTCAGTTTTACAAATATTGTACCTATTTGGTTAAATTTACTCCTGTGTGTTTTATTCTTTCAGTGCTGTTTTAAATGGAATTTTTCTGAATTTCCTATTCAGATTGCTCATTGCTAGTGTATAGTGATATCAATGTGTTTATGTGTTGATCTTGTACCTTATAACTTTGCTGAATTCCATTTTGGTCCTGTATTATGTGTTCTGTTTATTTGCTGAGACCTTCTTTTTCTTTCATGAGGCTTTCTATCTTGTCATTTGCTTCAAATGTATATTCGTAATTGCTTGTTGAAATATTTTTATGAAGGCTACTTTAAAATCCTTATCAGATTATTCTGATATCTCTGTTATCTTGGCATTGACATTTATTCATTGTCTTTTTTTCATTCAGTTAGATATCTTCCAGATTCTTATTACAAAATATTTTTGATGGAAGTCTAGCTTTAAGGAATTATGAGACTCTTATTCCTATTAAAATGTTCTACTTCAGCTGGCCACCTCTAAGACTCTCCCACCAGAGGAAATGAGAGTGCATTTAATTACTGCAAGGTGGAAAGAAGTCCAGTTTTCCTACTTGGCCTCTATAACATATATATATATATATAATATATATATTATATGTAAAATTATATAACATGTATTCTTTCCATATACAAAGTTGTTCTTAGTGGAAGAAATAAGGAAAAGTTTGTCTACTATTTCCTCAGAAAAATAAGTCTCTGCAGAGGTCTCAGAACATGTTTGTGTAGACTTTTTCTTTTTTTATTTTATTTTAATATAAATTTATTTATTTTAATTGGAGGTTAATTATTTTACAATATTGTAGTGGTTTTGCCATACATTGACATGAATCTGCCACAGGTGTACATGTGTTCCCCATCCTGAACCCCCCTCCCACCTCCTTCCCCATCCCATCCCTCTGGGTTATCCCAGTGCACCAGCCCCGAGCACCCTGTCTCATGCATCAAACCTGGACTGGTGATTCGTTTCACATATGATAATATACATGTTTCAGTGCCATTCTCCCAAATCATCCCACCCTTGCCCTCTCCCACAGAGCCCAAAAGACTGTTCTATACATCTGTGTCTCTTTTGCTGTCTCACATATAGGGTTATCATTGCCATCTTTCTAGATTCCATATTTATGCATTAGTATACTGTATTGGTGTTTTTCTTTCTGGCTTACTTCACTCTGTATAATCGGCTCCAGTTTCATCCACCTCATTAGAACTGATTCAAATGTGTTATTTTTAAAGGCTGAGTAATATTCCATTGTGTATATGTACCACTGCTTTCTTATCCATTCATCTGCTGATGGACATCTAGGCTGCTTCCATGTCCTGGCTATTATAAACAGTGCTGCAATGAACATTGGGGTACACGTGTCTCTTTCAATTCTGGTTTCCTTGGTGTGTATGCCCACCAGTGGGATTGCTGGGTCATATGGCAGTTCAATTTCCAGTTTTTTAAGGAATCTCCACACTGTTCTCCATAATGGCTGTACTTGTTTGCATTCCCACCAACAGTGTAAGAGGGTTCCCTTTTCTCCACACCCTCTCCAGCATTTATTGTTTGTAGACTTTTGGATAGCAGTCATTCTGACTGGTGTGAGATGGTACTCATTGTGGTTTTGATTTGCATTTCTCTGATAATGAGTGATGTTGAGCATCTTTTCATGTGTTTGTTAGCCATCTGTATGTCTTCTTTAGATAAATGTCTGTTTAGTTCTTTGGCCCATTATTTGATTGGGTCATTTATTTTTCTGGAATTGAGCTTCAGGAGTTGCTTGTATATTTTTGAGATTAATCCTTTGTCAGTTGCTTCATTTGCTATTATTTTCTCCCATTCTGAAGGCTGTCTTTTCACCTTGCTTATGGTTTCCTTTGTTGTGCAAAAGCTTTTAAGTTTAATTAGGTCCCACTTGTTTATTTTTGCTTTTATTTCCAATAGTGAAAATGAGTATACTACCCAAAGCAATCTATAGATTCAGTGCAATCCCTATCAAGCTACCAACAGTATTTTTCGTAGAACTAGAAGAAATAATTTCACAATTTGTATGGAAATAAAAAAAACCTCAAATAGCCAAAGCAATCCTGAGAAAGAAGAATGGAACTGGGAGAGTCAACCTGCCTGACTTCAGGCTCTATTACAAAGCTACAGTCATCAAGACAGTATGGTACTGGCACAAAGACAGAAATATAGATCAATGGGACAAAATAGCAAGCCCAGAGATAAATCCACGCACCTATGGACACCTTATCTTTGAAAAGGAGGCAAGAATATACAATGGAGAAAAGACAACTTCTTTAACAAGTGGTGCTGGGAAAACTGGTCACCACTTGTAAAAGAATGAAACTAGAACACTTTCTAACACTTTCTTACAGAAAAATAAACTCAAAATGAATTAAAGATCTAAACGTAACTATAAAACTCCTGAGGAAAACATAGGCAAAACACTCTCCAACATAAATCACACCAGGATCCTCTATGACCCACCTCCCAGATTATTAGACTTTTTCTGAAGAACTTTTCATTTTATTCTTACCACATATTCATAATGGAAAGGCAAATAATAGTCATGTATTGGAAATAAGGAAACTGAGGCCCAGAAGCATTAGATACTTCCCCATGCAAAGTAATGATTTTTAAGTGAGTGCTATGTGCTAAGTCATTTCATTCGTGTCTAACTCATTTTGACCCTATGGACTATGGCCTGCCAGGCTGCTCTGTCCATGGAATTCTCCAGGCAAGATTACTGGAGTTGATTGCCAGCCCTCCTCCAGGGGATCTTCCCAACCCTGGCATCAAGCCTGCGTCTCCTGCAGCTCCTATATTGCAGACAGATTCTTTGCCACTGAGCCACTGGAGAAGCCCCAAGTGAGTACATGGGAAGAACCAAACCCTGTTGTTCTGATCAACAACCTCAGATGTTTCTATTAGATCAAGCTTTATAACCTAAATAAACTTCCAGTGTTTTATGTGCAAAGAAGCTATTTTGTTATAATAACTGAATACATGTATGCTAGTGTATGTTGTGGAAACACTGAAAATTCTTGAAATTGTGGAGAAAATAAAGCCATTGGGAGCTTCAACCTATAAGTTATGACAGATGGAACATAGCTTGAGCGTAGCATCAGCTATTGCAAGATTCACATTGCAGATTCAGGTAAATGACTTAAGGTAATTTTTTCTGGTAGAAATTACTAGTCAGTATACATTTTCCATATATGGTTGCTGGTAAAAGCACAAATCTTCAACCTCAGGTCAATTTATAAATGTAAAGTTGAAAGGAGTCTCAGCTTTTTTAAATGAACCCTTGCTGCTTCTTAGAGCTAGCAGACTTAGAGGTCCCAATCTGTGCTGCTCTAGAGAGCAAAATAAAACACAGTGGCAATTAGAGAAAGACAGGTTGAACATTGACATAAGCCTTTTCCAATTTTCAAAGCTATCCATTATGGTATGGGTTGCCTCATTGGATATCCAGTCCTTTATCACTGGATAGCTTCAAGCCAAAGGATACTGTAGAATTTATTCTTGCACCCAGTGGGCTCTTGGCCAAGATGAGCTTAGAAATCCCAACTTACTCTAAGGTTTTATCATAACTTCTTATGCAAAATCAGTCTAGCAATACCCTCTTAGTGTTCTCAGTCTGCCATAGCAAAATACTATTGATTGTGTGGCTGACCTGTATTTTCTAGTTCTGGAGCCTGGAAGACTGAGATCAGGGTGCCAACATGGTCAGATTCTGGTGAGAGCTCTCTTCCTGCCTTGCAGATAGCCACCTTCTCACTGTGTCCTCACAAGGCCTTTCCTTGGTGCATGGGCGTTGGGAGAGTGATTTCTCTCTTTCTCTTCTTATAAGGGCACCAATCTTATTGGATTAAGACTTTCCCCTCCTCGAGGGGATCTTCCTGACCCAGGGATCAAGCCCTCGTATCTTGCACCTCCTTGCATTGCCAGGAGGATTCTTTGCCACTAACACCACCTTTGAAATCATATATATGTATATATATATATTTTTTTACAAGAAATTTTGTGACATATGGAGGTGGCATGTTCCTGAAAGACTAGTAAATTTCATGTCTCAAAAGTTAAATAGCCCTGAGGAATACTATGTATGTATGCATAAACAAGCACTCATAGTTCTCTTTTTCTGATTCAGCATTATTTTGGTTTTGACATATAGCCTTATAAATTAACAGAATTAATATCCATTCTATCTAGAGAAAGGTAGTTAATTCAACTTTCCAATACACATATTAAATCTGTGCGATTTTCTCTAGATAGGTTTTATGTAGGCATATATGACAAAGATCTGTACCTGTATTTCAGATGTTGCCACCCGATAATTCAGTTACTAAAGATGTTTTTCATTAAATTTTAAATTTCTAATATCAGTCATGTAATGGAGATTGAGAAATATAGAACAATAAGAGAGCAGAGATTAAAAGGAAATTGACATGGTTTCATAAACACATAGGAAAAAGGACAAACAGAAGTTAGAAATAGTTATCACTAGATCTCTATCTACATGAATTTGTCCATGTGGACTAAATGAAAAATTAGAACAAAATTTTGGCCAGTATGGATAAAATATGAGAATTCTCTTTCTAGTCTTCTCTTGATAAGGGCTTTTCAGTATCACCTGTACCAGCAATATGAGCTTCTGACAACTTGTTGGAAACTGAAATTCTCAGGTCCTATCAAAAGCCTGAAGAATCAGAAACTCTTAGCAATCTAGTAGGGCCTAGCAATCTGTGTTTTAACAAATCCTGCAGGTAATTCTGATATGAATTCAAGTTTGAGAACCACTGCTCTAGATTTCTGGCATTTATGAATTTCCTGGATAATTAAGTATCTTCCTTCCTTATTTTTTCCTTTATGGGGCTGATGATATATTGTTTGCAAGTGTTAATCACTATTATTATTATAAAGATTGTCCCAGCTCCCAGGGCTGTGCAATGCTTGGATTTCTAGTCCAGAAGTCCTAGATTGGCTTTCCATCCTCTGATCCCTAATTTGGCCTCTCCTGTCTTAGAATATAAACTTTATCTTGCCAGCTATAGAAACCTGGAAAACACACTTTCAAATAACAGAAACTGCACACACTGTTTTTGGGGTGTGCAGACTGTGTATGGGAGTGAACTCTGCCTAAAAGTCCCCTTATCCCATTTCTGGAACTCTATCTTAAGAATATAATAAAACAAATGAGATAAATATCTACACAGGTTTTCATTATAACTTTGTTCTCTATAGTGAAAAACTAGACATCTCAAACATTCATCAATAGGGGGATGATTATATAAATTGTTCATATTATTGAATATTATGCATCTGTTAAAAGAATTTAGTAGCTCAGCATTACTGGCATGGAAAGATACCCAAGATATATTGTAATGTGATAAAAGTAATACCATGGTGCAGAATGGTGTAGTTTGTATGATCTCACCACTTGAAAAGATATTTGAAATTTTGGCTTGGATATATTTTACATTTACAATGTAAAAAGAGATATAAGATCTATATTTATTAGCAACAAATGATGGTCACATATGGTTTTAACTGCAAAATGAGTACACTACAAAATAGTATGTAGTAAGAACTTTTGGAAATGATGTGTCTATCTCAGCGATTCCTAGGTTTCATGTGTGTATGCATTTTTTTAAAGCTCATTAAATGATACCCCTAAAATTCTTGTATTTCACTTTATCTGAATTTTATCTAATTAAAGAGTCATACAAAAGAATGTGACTGGATCCCTAACTCACACTATATAGAAAAATCAACTCAAAGTGGATTAAAAAGTAATATCGACATATATACATTACCATGTGTGAAATAGAAAGCTGGTGAGAAGTTACTATATAACACAGGGAGCCCGGGCTGTTGCTCTATGATGACCTAGAGGAGTAGAATGGGGGGGGAAGGGCCAAGAGGGAGGTGATATATGTATAACTACGGCTGATTCTTAATGTTATATGGAAGAAACCAACACAAATTGTAAAGCAATTTTCCTCCAATTAAAAAAAAAAGAATGTAATATCTGAAATTATAAAACCCCTAGAAGAAAATATAGAGAATAAGCTCCTTGACATTGGTCTTGGGAATGATTTTTTGAATTTGATACCAAAACAAAGACAACAAAAGCAAAAATTAAAAAATCAAAGTGAAACTACATCAAAATAAAAACTTATGCTCAGCGAAGGAAACTGTCAACAAAATGAACAGGCAACTTACAGATGGGAGAAAATATTTGCAAACCATATATCTGATAAGGGTTTAATACCCCAAAACTAAAAGGAACTCATACAACTCAATATCAAAAAAACCAAGTAGCTTACACCTAAAATATCTATCAATGGGTAAATGGATAAAGAATATTATTCATCCATAAAAATGAGAAAATCCTACCAGTTGCAATAACATGGATGGACCTTGAAGGCATTATGCTAAGTGAAATAATTTAGAGAAAGACAAATATTGTATGATTTTCATTTACATGTGGAATCTAAAAGCAAAAAAAAAAAAAAAAACCCTCACCAAACTCATAGAAAAAGAGATCAGATTTGTGGTACTAGAGGCATGGAGTTAAGGGGAGGGGAACTGGAAGAAGGTGTTTATTAATAAAAGGT
This sequence comes from Cervus canadensis, assembly GCF_019320065.1. Taxonomy (NCBI): domain Eukaryota; kingdom Metazoa; phylum Chordata; class Mammalia; order Artiodactyla; family Cervidae; genus Cervus; species Cervus canadensis. The sequence continues at coordinate 137,214,490 of NC_057419.1, read as the reverse complement.
ACAAACTACCAGTTATAAGATAAATTATGTGCTAGGGATGTAATATACATCATGATGATTATATTTAACATGGCTATATGATATATAGGAGAGTTAAGAGAGTGGATTCTAAGAGTTCTCATCACAGAGATAGTTTTTTCTTTTCTTTTTATTGTATCTGTATTAGATGATAGATGTTAGCTAAATCTATTGTGGCAATTATTCCACAATATATGTAAATCAAATCACCATACACCTTAAATTTCTACAATAAAACTGATAAAAATGTTTAAATGGACAACAGACCTGAAGAGATATTTTTCCAAAGAAGGCATACAGTCAACAAGTACATGAAAGCATGCTCAACATCACTAATCATTTACAAATAAAAACCACAAAAGAGATATCACTTCATACCTGGTAGGATGGATATTATCAAAAAGACAAGAAATAAAAAGTTTGGCAAGGATGTAGAGATAAGGGAACCATTGTGCACTAGTGGTGGGACTGTAAACTGGTGTAGCCTCTATGGAAAACAGTATGGAGTTACCTTAAGAAATTAAAGATAGAATTACCACATGATCCAGCAGTTCCATTTTTGGGTAAATATCCAAAGGAAATAAAATAATTATTTTGAAGAAACATATGTTCTCTTATGTTAATAACAACATTTTTCACAATAGCCAAGGTGTGTGTATATGTATTTGTCGTTGTTTAGTCACTAAGTTATGTCCAGCACTTTTGTGACACCACAGACTGAAGCCCACCAGGCTTCTTTGTCCTTGGGATTTTCCAGGCAAGAATACTGGAGTGGGTAGCCATTCCCTTCTACAGGGGATTTTCCTGACCCAGGGATCAAACCTGGGTCTCCTGCATAGGCAGGTGAATTCTTTACTGCTGAGCTACCAGGGAAGCCCATATACAACTGAGCCACTAGGGAACCACCAGGGAAGCCTTTAAAAAATATATATATATATATACACACACACACACACACACATACACACACACACACACACATATATAATTCAGTCTTAAAGAAGAAGGAAGTCCTGACATTTGTGACAAGATAGATGAACCTGGATGGCATTATACTAACTGAAATTAGCCAGACAAAGACAAATACTGCATAGTGTCACTAACACATGGAATCTAAGAGGAAAAAAAAAACAAACGTTGAACTCATAGAAATAGAAAAGTTGTTGTCAGGCGCTAGGTGAGGAAATAGGGAGAGGTTGGTAAAAGCATATAACTTTCAGTTTTAAGATAAATAAGATCTGAAGCTCTAATATATAACATGGTGATGGTAGTTAATGACACTGTATGTATACTTGAAATTGCTAAGAGAGTAGAACTTAAATGTTCTCACCAAAAATAAAAATAAAGAAAGAAAAAGGAAAATATGTGGAGTGATGGATGTGTTAACTCAATGAGAAGAATCTTTTCACAATGTGTATGTAATATCAAATCATCACATTGTACATGTTAAATATCTTACAATATGTCAGTTATACTTCAATAAAGATGGATGGAAAATAGTTTTTTAGAAGTCATTAGACTCCAGTTAAAGATATTCATACAAAAATATTTATGGGTAAACTGTACTGATATCTATAATTTCATGTGAAATGTATCAAAAATTAAGATGGATTGATGGAGTGACAGATATGTGTAAAACAAATAAGATGTTAACAACTGTAGAATCAAGGTGGTGAGCATTTAAGAATTCACTGTATATTTCTTTCAATTTTTCTAAATGATTGAAAATAATCATATTAAGTGAAGTAAGCCAGACAGAAAAAGATAAATATCATGTGATATTGCTTACACATGGAATCTAAAAAAGAAAAAAACAAATGAACTTATATACAATATATATATGCATATGTGTGTATATATGTATAATTTTTCAGATTCTTTTCTTATAGGTTATTATAAAATATTGAGTATTATATATGTATGTATATATACATACATACATAAATGCATATGCATGTAACTGAACCACTTTCCTGTACACCTAAAACTAACACAACATTGTAAAGCAACTATAATTTAACTTAAAAAACATTGAAAAAGCAGCATGTGTAGTATAATCTTATTGTAACTCACTTTTTGATTCTCTATGATTTTGAATTTGGCATATAGTTTATAAACTAACAGAATTTATATAATGTACAGTACAAAAATATTTATTCTTGGCATGGAAAGATATCCAACCTTTTAAATGGAAAAAACAGTTGGCAAAACATTATATATAATATGATCTCATTTTGTAAAAACCAAGATGTTTACATGGACAAATTAAATGTCTAGATGAATGAACATGAAGCTGTTAACATTGGGGATCCCTAGGGCTGAAATAATGAGGGTTTTCATTTTCTGTGTACAATTTTAATGTTCTATCATGTTCATGTATATTCAGCAAAATAATAGATGTTTCCATTTTAAATGTTAATTAATTGTTTTTAATGATGACAAATGGTATAATTTAGGAGAAAAACGGGAACTTTCTAACCTGTGCTTGAATGCCTCTGGGATTCAGGAGCTACATATGTCAAGAAACAGTCTGTTCCATGTAGAGAACAGACGTTTGGACACAGGGCAGCAGAGTGGAAGAGGGATGGGATGAATTGGGAGACAGTGTGTGCACTGCTCTGTGTAAAGCAGATAGCTAGTGGGAATGTGCTGTATATCCGTGGAGCTCAGCTCAGTGCTCTGTGGTAGGGGGGTAAGGGTGGGAGGAAGGTCCAAGAGGGAGGGGATATGTATATATATATCTTACCAAACCAGGGATGAAACCCAGGTCTCCCTCATCACAAACCAATACTTTACTGTCTGAGCCACCAGGGAGAATCCTACTGCCAATGCAGGAGGCTCAGGAGATGCAGGTTCAATCCCTGGGTTGGGAAGATCCCCTGGAGGAGGAAATGGCAACCCACTCCAGTATTCTTGCCTGGAGAACAGAGGAGCCAGGTGGACTGCAGCTCATGGGGTCTCAAAGAGTCAGACACAACTGAGCGCACACACACACACATGTGTGTGTACCCCTACAACAACAGGATAAAACATAAGAGGGAAAAATATAAATTGTTACTTTTAGGATGGACTGAAGTGCGTAAGTAAAAGGAAAAGACTGAGTAGGATGAAAAGGATCAGAATTTACCAGAATCCATAGCGTAAAATTGTTGTGGGAAAAGTAGCAAGCATCACTACAAACAAAGCTGGTGGAAGTGATGGAATTCCAGTTGAGCTATTTCAAATCCTAAAAGATGATGCTGTGAAAGTGCTGCACTTAATATGCCAGCAAATTTGGAAAACTCAGCAGTGGCCATAGGACTGGAAAAGGTCAGTTTTCATTCCAATCCCAAAGAAAGGCAATGCCAAAGAATGTTCAAACTACTGCACAATTGCACTCATCTCACTCACTAGTAAAGTAATGCTCAAAATTCTCCAAGCCAGACTTCAATAGTACGTGAACCGAGAGCTTCCAGATGCTCAAGCTGGATTTAGAAAAGGCAGAGGAACCAGAGATCAAATTGCCAACATTCCTTGGATCATAGAAAAAGCAAGAGAGTTCCAGAAAAACATCTGCTTTATTGACTACACCAAAGCCTTTGACTGTGTGAATCACAACAATCTCTGGAAAATTCTTCAAGAGATGGGAATACCAGACCACCTGATCTGCCTCCTGAGAGATCTGTATGCAGGTCAAGAAGCAACAGTTAGAACCGGACATGGAACAATGGACTGGTTCAAAATAGGTAAAGGAGTACGTCAAAGCCGTATATTGTCACCCTTCTTATTTAACTTATATGCAGAGTACATCATGAGAATCACTGGGCTGGATGAAGCACAAGCTGGAATTGCCAGCAGAAATATCAATAACCTTAGATATGCAGATGACACCACCCTTATGGCAGGAAGCGAGGAAGAACTAAAGAGCCTCTTGATGAAAGGGAAAGAGGAGAGTGAAAAAGCTGGTTTAAAACTCAACATTCAGAAAACTAAGATCATGGCATCTGGTCCCATCAGTTCATGGCAAATAGATGGGGAAACAATGGAAACAGTGACAGACTTTATTTTCTTGGGCTCCAAAGTCACTGCAGATGGTGACTGCAGCCATGAAATTAAAAGACACTTGCTCCTTGGAAGAAAAGCTATGACCAACCTAGACAGCATATTAAAAAGCACAGACATTACTTTGTCAGCAAAGGTCCATCTAGTCAAGGCATGGTTTTTCTGTTAGTCATGTATGGATGTGAGAGTTGGACCATAAAGAAAGCTGAGCACTGAAGAATTGATGCTTTTGAACTGTGGTGTTGGAGAAGACTTTTGAGACTCTTGGACTGCAAGGAGATCAAACTAGTCAATCCTAAGGGAAATCAGCCCTGAATATTCATTGGAAGGACTGATGCTGAACCTGAAGCTCCAATACTTTGGCCACATGATGCGAAGAACTAACTCATTGGAAAGGACCCTGATGCTGAGAAAGATGGAAGGCAGGAGGAGAAGGGGATGACAGAGGATGAGATGGTTGGATGGCATCACTGACTTGATGGACATGCATTTGATCAAGCTTCAGGAGTTGGTGATGGACAGGGAAGCCTGGTGTGCTGCAGTCCATGGGGTCACAAAGAGTCAGGCATGACTGAGCAACTGAATTGAATCGATAGCATAAAATTGTTGTGGGAAAAGTACAAAACAAATACTGGGGTAAAAAAGTGTTGATAGTTCTGAGAGCTGGGCCTTTATATTATAAATTTATCCGAATTCTCTCATTCTCTTTCTCTGCCCCTTTACCCATTTATTATACCCTTCTTTGCCCAGAAATATAATTAGACATCTTACAGTGACATAGAATAAAATTTAATTTAAATAAAAATAGATGGCAAAGAAGAAAGATGAACAAGTACAAAGATATAAAAAGACTAGGAGTGAGGCTCAAACATACAACTTGTAAAGACATATGTCTTTTCTGTTCATGGTAAGCAAATTTGGGTTTAAACTTACCAAAAAGAGAAGAAATAAGAAGCAAAGCAGATCAGTTACACAGTTTAGACATGTACGGTGCTTCTGGTAGGCCACTATATTAATACAATGTAGACAAAGTGGAAATGTGATTGAAGAAACAGAAATATCAATCCTATGAGGAAAGGTTAAGAGAATTGTGGTTATTTAGCCCAAATAAGAGAAATTTAGGGAATGACTTGACTGTTTGCAAATATTTCAGAGGACTTTGTGTGAGAGATCCAAGGTAATTGTTTTCTGTGCCTGTGGAGAATAATAAAAATAAGAATTGTACTTAATTTAATCCAGCGACACTTGCGATGTAGCTATCAGATAAAGGTTTGTATCTGTAACATATAAAAGAACTTCTACAAATTTGTAAGCATACTTAAAAACAAACTAGCAGAAAAATGGCTAAACATCCAAACATGTATGTTACAGAAGAAGAAATACAAACGACCAATACAAATGAAGAGATGATTAACTCCACTAGCAATCAGAAGAAAATACAGATTATGTCAGCATGATTTTCTTCCTCATTTGATTTGGAAAACAAACAAAAGTACCATGATAATTATAAGTGTCAAGGATAATATGGGGAGATACATATGCTCACAGTTTGGTAATGGGAATGCAAATTAGTGTAGCTGCTTTGGAATTTAATTTGGGAGTGTACATTAAAATAGGATAAGTGTATACCTTATGACTTTTTGGTTTTTCTGATTGTTAGAGTAATTGGTGATATTCATTGTTATTCAGTTCTCCTTTCCTTCTGGGCACAGAGTTGGACTGCACTCAGTGGTTCTTTTATGGTTGATTAGGACCATGTCTAGTTCTAGTCAATGAGTTACTATTTTTGTGGTAAGTGTGTAACTCTGAAAAGCTTTTTCTTTCCTGCCATGTAGATTGTCAGTGTTCAAAATGGTGACTGCCCCAGCAGCCTGAATCCTGAGTCTGATGTGCAGAGTCCTCTAACCATGAATGGAAATGTGATTTGAGTTAGATATAATGCCTTCTTATAATATTAATCATCGATCAATGTAGTGAGAGCTCAGAAATTTATGGTTAAGTTTTTAAAAGGTGCAAAATGACATACCTAATATGATACCATTTATGTATGAAAAAATCAGACTGCAAAGTATATCTATATCTTTATAGTCCACTTATGTATTATCAGTACACAGAAAAGACTTAAGCAGAATAAATACCATATGGTGGTTACTTTGTAGGACTGATAATACCAGATTTGGGAATGGTGATTGAAGGGGCTTTAGCTTACTCTAAAATGTTTTAAAGGAAGAATAATTTTAAATAAAATGAAATAATTGAAATAAATAATTTTTAATAAAAAGTTATTTGTTATTTGAAATGTTGAAATGGCATAAGATTGGGAAGATTTTTTAGTCTAGAAGGGAAGGACAAACCACTTCAGTATTCTTGCTTTGAGAACCCCATGAACAGTATGAAAAGGCAAAAAGATAGGACACTGAAAGATAAACTCCCCAGGTTTGTAGATGCCCAATATGGTACTGGAGATCAATAGAGAAATAACTCCAGAAAGAATGAAGAGACAGAGCCAAAGCAAAAACAACACCCAGTTGTGGATATGACTGGTGATAGAAGTAAAGTCTGATGCTGTAAAGAGCAACATTGCATAAGAACCTGGAATGTTAGGTCCATGAATCAAGGCAAATTGGAAGTGGTCAAACAGGAGATGGCAAGAGTGAACATAGACATATTAAGAATCAGTGAACTAAAATGGACTGGAATGGGTGAATTTAACTCAGATGACCATTATATCTACTACTATGGGCAAGAACCCCTTAGAAGAAATGGAGTAGCCCTCATAGTCAACAAAAGAGTCTGAAATGCAGTACTTGGATGCACTCTCAAAAATGGCAGAATGATCTCTGTTCATTTCTAAGGCAAACCATTCAATATCACAGTCTATGCCCCGACCAGTAATGCTGAAGAAGCTGAAGTTGAATGGTTCTATGGAGACCTACAAGAACTTCTAGAACTAACACCAAAAATGATGCCTTTTTCATTATAGGGTACTGGAAAGTAGGAAGTCAAGAAACACCTGGATTAACAGGCAAATTTGGCCTTGGAGTACAGGATGAAGCAGGGCAAAGGCTAATAGAGTTTTGCTAAGAGAACTCATTGGTCATAGCAAACACCCTCTTCCAACAACACAAGAGAAGACTCTACACATGGACATCACCGGATGGTCAGTACTGAAATCAGACTGATTGTATTCTTTGCAGCCAGAGATGGAGAAGCTCTATACAGTCAGCAAAAACAAGACCGGGAGCTGACTGTGGCTCAGATCATGAACTCCTTATTGCCAAATTCAGACTGAGATTGAAGAAAGTAGGGAAAACCACTAGACCATTCAGGTATGACCTAAATAAAATCCCTTAGGATTATACAGTGGAAGTGACAAATAGATTCAAGGGACTAGATCTCATAGACCGAGTGCCTGAAGGACTATGGATAGATGTTTGTGACATTGTATAGGAGGCAGGGATCAAGACCATCCCCAAGGAAAAGAAAGGCAAAATGGTTGTCTGAGGAAGTCTTGCAAATAGATGTGAATAGAAGAGAAGCGAAAGGCAAAAGAGAAAAGGAAAGATGTACCCATTTGAATGCGGAGTTCCAAAGAATAGCAAGGAGAGATAAGAAAGCCTTTCTCAGCAATCAATGCAAAGAAATAGAGAAAAACAATAGAATGGGAAAGACTAGAGATCTCTTCAAGAAAATTAGAGATACCAAGGGAACATTTCATGAAAAGATGGGCAAAATAAAGGACAGAAATGGTATGGACCTAACAGAAGCAGAAGATAGTAAGAAGAGGTAGCAAGAATACACAGAAGAACTATACAAAAAGATCTTCACGACTCAGATAATCACAATGGTGTGATCACTCACCTAGAGCCAGACATCTTGGAATGCGAAGCCAAGTGGGCCTTAAGAAGCATCACTATGAACAAAGCTGGTGGAGGTGATGGAATTCCAGTTGAGCTATTTCAAATCCTAAAAGCACTGTGAAAGTGCTGCACTCAATATGCCAGCAAATTTGGAAAACTCAGCAGAGGCCACGGGACTGGAAAAGGTCAGTTTTAATTCCAATCCCAAAGAAAGGCAATGCCAAAGAATGCTCAAACTACCGCACAATTGCCCTCATCTCACATGTTAGCATGGAGAAGGAAATGGCAACCCACTCCAGTGTTCTTGCCTGGAGAATCCCAGGGACGGGGGAGCCTGGTGCGCTGCCGTCTATGGGGTCGCACAGAGTTGGACACGACTGATGCGACTCAGCAGCAGCAGCACGTGCTAGCAAAATAATGCTCAAAATTCTCCAAGGCAGGCTTCAACAGTGTGTGAATCATGAACTTCCAGATGTTCAAACTGGTTTTAGAAAAGGCAGAGGAACCAGAAATCAAATTGCCAACATTCATTGGATCATAGAAAAAGAAAGAGAGTTCCAGAAAAACATCTATTTCTGCTTTATTGACTACACCAAAGCCTTTGACTGTGTGGACCACAACAAACTCTGGAAAGTTCTTCAAGAGATAGGAATACCAGACCACCTGACCTGCCTCCTGAGAAACCTGTATGCAGGTCAAGAAGCAATAGTTAGAACTGGACATGGAACAACAGACTGGTTCCAAAAAGGGAAAGGAGTATGTCAAGGCTGTATATTGTCACCCTGCTTATTTAACTTCTATGCAAAGTACATCATGAGAAATGCTCGGCTGGATGAAGTACAAACTAGAATCAAGATTGTGAGGAAAAATATCAATAACCTCAGATATGCAGATGACACCACCCTTAATGCAGAAAGCGAAGAAAACTAAGGAGCCTCTTGATGAAAGTGAAAGAGGAGAGTGAAAAAGTTGGCTTAAAACTCAACATTCAGAAAACTAAGATCATGGCATCTGGTCCCATCAGTTCATGGCAAATAGATGGGGAAACAATGCAAACAGTGACAGACTTTATTTTTTTGGGCTCCAAAGTCACTGCAGATGGTGACTGCAGCCATGAAATTAAAAGATGCTTACTCCTTGGAAGTAAATTTATGACCAACCTAGACATCATATGAAAAAGCAGAGATGTTACTTTGCCAACAAAGGTCCATCTAGTGAAAGCTGTGGTTTTTCCAGTAGTCATATGGATGTGAGAGTTGGACTATCAAGACAACTGAGCACCGAAGAAGTGATGCTTTTGAACTGTGGTGTTGGAGAAGACTCTTGAGAGTCCCTTGGACTGCACAGAGATCCAACCAATCCATCCTAAAAAAAATCAGTCCTGAATATTCGTTGGAAGGACTGATGCTGAAGCTGAAGCTCCAATACTTTGGCCACCTGATTTGAATAACTGACTCATTTGAAAAGACCCTGATGCTGTGAAAGATTGAAGGCGGAAGGAGGACTGGATGACAGAACATGAGATGGTTGGATGGCATTAACAACTCAATGGATATGAGTTTGAGTAAACTCCAAACAGTGATGGACAGGGAGGCCTGGCATGCTGCAGTCCCTGGGGTTGCAAAGAGTTGTACGTGACTAGTGACTGCACTGAACTGAAGGGAAGAACTTTTTGCTGTTAGTTTTAAAACATCGATCGACTGTAAACTCAGTGAATAATTAATTGGTCATATATATCTATATAAAAATACACACATCCTGTGATTCAGTATTCTGGCGGTACATGTGCACATGATGTGCCTACTAGAATGTTTATTGAGACACTGTAAAAGCAAAAGACTGTAAAAATCTAGCATCCTTCATTAAGAGATTGGTTAAATTAGTTGTTGTACATTCATAAAATGGAATACCTGGCAGCAGTTTAAAAGAAAGAGGAGGATCTATATTACTGATATGCAAAGATGTCCAAGATAGATTATTGAGAGAGGTAAGCAATGTAGAGAATATTGTGTGTGTAGTATATTAATATTTATAGAAATAAATGTAAAAAAATAATATATCCAGAGTTCTTCTCTCCAAACCAACAGACACAGAAGCAGAGTGGTAATCTCACTGGACAAACTGTTAATCTTGTACAAGATAAGAAGGTGACAAAGGGTCTTGGCATGCCTATGAGTTAGAAAACACAATCTACTCCAGCCAAGAAATATCAAAAATGTTTTTACTTTATCCTAGAATATTTGCAAGTGTAATGATAGAAAAGGATTACTTTTGCAAGGAGGCCTGTACAGAACTAAACAAATGATGTCTGAGAAAGTAGTGATTACAAAGGAAATAAGATAAAATATAGGCAACGGGAAAGAAATGGTAAATGATAGGTGAAGACGTGAACACCCCTGAGAGATGGCTGGAGGAGCCAGCCACTGAGGCTGAACAGGAAGAAGATTGCAAGAGTATAGGTCCTTTGCTAGAGAACACAATACAGGAGAACATGGACCAGTGTTTCCAAAAATGAAGTCCTGTGATAGTGTAGTGTACCATTTCGTGTGTAGGCCATGTAACCTCCTGAGATGGAACACTTGTTGTTCAGTTGCTAAGTCATGTCTGACTCTTTGCGACCTCATGGATTTTAGCCCACCAGGCTCCTCTGTCCATAGGATTTCCCAGGCAAGAATACTGGTGGGTTACCATTTCCTCCTCCAGGGGATCTTCCTGACCTAGGGTTCGAACCTGCATCTCCTGCATTGATGGAACATTATAATAGTTCATATTCTATATTAGTGATACTCACGGGCATCTAGGTATACTCTGGCATTAGGCATTAGAGCCTGTTCTCCTCTGGCCTTGGATGCCTCCAGTCTCACAGATGAGGAAGTGAATAAGCAATTAGATGGTATGCAATGTAAACTGAAATTGTGGCCTCTCTATAAGTTTGCACAGGTGGGCATTCACAGGTACCCAATTACTATTAGTTGAATACAGCAGTTTATTACTAATATTAAAAAGTCTCAAGATTGAAATTAAAAATGAAAACAAGCTGAAGCCAGACATTTATGGGTCCATTTTGTAAATTTTACTTGTGCTATTACCATTATTGTCTGGGATCTTTGATATTCAGCTTCAGCCCTCAAGGGGCTGTTTTTAAAAAAGAAAATTATTAGCACCAACTTCATCACCAACGTCAGAAACCTGGTTGTACTAGGTTTCCACCTTTTTTACAATTGAAAATAATTATTGTGACAGATTCCTAATTAACCTCCCTAACTATGTATATTCTTCAAATTATCACCTGAGAATTACTTTCTAAAATCTAAGCCTGCTCATGTTGCTCCTCTTTACAACTCATCAGTTGCTTCTCATTGATCTACTGAGTAAAATGCAGATTCCTTAGTGTCACAGGCAAGATTGTTTAGTCCTCAACTCCTCAGCCTTATGTCAAGGGGTTATTTTTTTCTTCATCAGGTAATTTGCCCACAGTTAGAGTACAGGGCTATTATAATGAGCCCAGTAGGTGTCTTGATTCATACTGTATTGCAATTAAATCTACAAGACACATGTTTTATCTTCAAGTTGAGTTGCAGACATTAACTTTTCCCTCAGTATCTTTGTATGGTCAAAAATATAAGGCTTTGCTAAAACAGTTGGATTTAAACATTAAAAACAAAGTAAATAGTTCACACAGAACAGTGTTACAGGAGTGTGGTCCTTTGAACACTTGCATCAGAAACAAGTGGGAAAAAAAAATGAAACAAGTGGAAACTTGTTAAAGCTGCAAATCTCTGAGCCCTGTGCCAGTTCTATCACATCAAGCTCTGTGGAGGTGGGACCCAGGCATTGGCCATTTTAACAGGTTTCTCCAGTTGTCCTGGTGCACATCAGTTGATAAACCACCTGCCTGTATGATGATGGTGACAGCACAACTAGGAAGAATAAAGTAGAAAAAAAAGCACTTTTTCTCAAAGAAGTGATAATCTAAAAACTAAATGTGTGCAGGGATTATATGAGTTGAACATTAATTACCCTAAGTTACCTCACTGGGGATGTTAAAAAAAATGATCAAATTTCCCATTTATGATAGGAAAGTTTAACCTGAAGGAAGCTACCAAGGATAAATCTATGCTCACACTGATGGTGACACAGATAGATATCTGTTAGACCTCTTTTCAGTAAAGTAAATTCAGTACAAGTGATTGAATTTTTGAATCTTTGCAAGTCTTCATATGAATAATTCACAGATCAGAAAAAAAATCCTTTGTCAGGCCATGCATATGTCTCCTGACTTTTGATGCAGAAAATATAGTAGCCTTAGTTATACAGGACTGAACCCATGGATTAAGCTCAGTGCCGCCAAGTAGAATCGTATGTCATCCACAGAGATGATAATTGAATCCAGGAGACAGATCATATTGACCCTGGTACAGTAAACCCACCGTGTGCAACTTCATGGTTTCATAATTTCAGCAGAAACCCATGCTATGGGCAATCAGCACAAAACTGCTAATCTCTCTTGATAGAACTTTTAGCTTGGCTGATTTATTAATTCAGTCAAGGAAGATGTACCTCCATCTCTCTTGTTGACATCTTTTAGAATAACTTTTCTCCTCTTCCCGTAGTACAAAGACCTGTAAGTCCCTTTAATCTGGGGATCCCTGACAGCTCCTCCAAGAACAGACAAGGCCTCATTTGTATAGTAATAAAAATCCCCAAATGGGCATCTTAAGGCCAGTGGGAAATGCTTTGATGTGAAAGTATGGAAACAGATACTATAGAAGAAGCCAAAGGCATGGGATGCAAACCAGATAAAGACTAATATTCCTGAGGCTCGGACTGGGGAGTATGTTTAGAAGTATTTAGTGGTTTGTGGTATCAACAGAAGCAGAGAAGTAGATATGATAAAGAAAAACTATCTTTTGATGTGGCAGTGAGGTTTTCAGTGACCTTAACAAGCCAAGTTGAAGGTAGGAAAATCCAAATATTTTAAATACACAGTATTAAGAACTCACTCTGGAAATTTGGTGATGAAAAAGAAAGATTAAAGTTTATTGATGCCTACAATGTACCTGCCACTTTATATTTGTTATTTCATTCCTCACCCACCCAATGAAGGTGTGGAAACTAAGGCTGAGAGAAGTAATTGACCAAGGTTAAAACTAAGCTTCTAAGTGACAGAAATTGGATTTGAATCTAGTTCTGTCTTATTCCAAATGTAGTGTGCATTCCACTACAGGAGACTGACCATGTGACATTTAGCAGGGTTCTGCGACCCATCAGCCTTTTAGCCTTTAGGTCCCTACTTTAAGCAGAGGAGTAACATCAAGGTTGAGGTCACAGTTGTGAGGAGTTGATTGGCTCTAGGTTGGAATAGAGGAAAGAAGTCTTGTAGGAACTTAAAGAGTATTAACTCAATTCAGCCTCACAACAATCCTATGATGTAGGTACTATTACCATTTTGCATCTGAGAAAAATGAGATACAAAGCATTGAAGTAACCTATTCAAAGTCACCCAGGTAGTACAAAGCTGTATTCATACTAAGTTTGTTTGGCTCCAAAGCTGCCGTGTTTGCACTCTGCCATGTTGCTCGGAGAAATGAAGAAGTCAAATGTTTGTCTGTGCTTGCAAATTGAAGAGGAGCCAGAAGAGAAGGCTGAGAGTGAAAGATCGCTTGTTAGGTTTCAAGCTAACATCCTTGCAGTGGCCCTGATTTAATTCTCTCTTTCTCTCTGTCTGCCTGACTCTTGATCTTTACTGTGTTACTCAATAAAAATCCCTCCTCCATCCCTCCTTTGCATGTTATTGTTCTTATTTCAAACCTCTTATTACTGTGGTCCTCTCTTTAAACCTAATAATCTCATAGCATTCTTTTCATGACATCCTGAAAACCATCGCTTGTTCTTTATCATCTCTCCCTATATTCTTAATCCACCATGTAGGTCAGCCTCAAATCCCTACCAAGTCTTAGAACTCATTTCCTCTTATCTCTCCAGTTCACTCTGATTCTCTTCTGCAAACACAAATTTCTCTATGGACTCACCAAGGTGGTCTTTTTCAACTCAGTGGAGTTTCTTTCAACTCAGAGGAGTTGAGAAACTGTTCCAGTGATGCAGTCAGAGCTTCACCTTAGAATGTATCATGAAGTATCAAAGCTGAACGGGGACCCTGCTAATCATTAGTCCAAACCTCCCATACCACCTTCTTCAGTAGAAAAATTTGAGGCCCAGAGACTTTCCCTTAAACTGCGTACATCTCAAAGTTCACTAACATACTAATCATAACTATGGTAAGCTAGACCCACTTCTCTCTTTGCTACCCCTTTATCACTTTCTCTTTTGTGGTAACTAGCACTTAGATGACTCTACTTCTTCCTTTGCTATTTTCTCGGCAACATTTATGTTAAGCCATCTATCAATCAATATTTATTTTTAGTGACCTGCCAGATGCCAGAGATTGGAGTCATTGCTCTTCTAAACCTTGTTAATGTTTGCCTTCATGCTACATTTATCACTTACCAACAGTACTAGGACTTCACTCAGCCCAGCTCTATTTCAAACCACAATCTTCTTACAAGCTTCCTGATTTCACTAGACCACTAAATTGCTCCAGCACTTCACTGAGATCATTGATTCTCTTCATGGCTTGCTGGGTTCCTTCGCTACCTGATCACCATCACTCACTCCTGTTTTTTGTTTTTTTTTTTTTTTAAATATTCTTGAGTTCTTACAACCCACATTTCTTTCCACCTCACTTTTATCTCAAGGATCTTCTGTAACAATCTCCAGCTAACCACTATGCCCTTACCTATTTATCCTTCCTGCTTCTGACCTCTCTCTACCTTGCCCACCATGCTAATATGTCTCTGCTTATGTGTGTGCTTCTGCCTGTTGACCAAACCTCTGTCAGGTTTTTATCCCCAAATTATTTGTTTGATACTTGCCTATCTACCATTGGCCCATTGTTCCCAACTGGGTAGATATGCCAATGATCTACCTTATAGTGAGTCTTGGTAAGCATATAAATCACACCCTATGCCAACACTGCAACATCTCTGGTCTTTTTTTGGGTATTCTCTCCCACTACACATCTGCTCCACTCAAGAGAACAAAATTGAAGTGGCTAACATGTTCTGCTTTAATATGAGCAATTAAGTGGGAAAAAATGATATCTGATAACAAAGGTACTAACTGCTAATCTTATCTTTGGTTTATGTTCCAGGTAGTAGATAGAAAAGTGAAGAAATACTCTAGTTGTAAGATTTGTATTTATGTGAGTTTTGTAAGTCAACCTAGACTAAGGCATATTTGATTTGTAAAGAGGCAGAATATAGGCATGGAAAGCAGTTCTTGTGCTCCATAAGGAGAAGCAATTAGTAAATTTATGGTTTGGAGTTGAGATTATTCTTATAATATGAAAATAACTATTTGTTAGCTAAAGTTAGTTGTTATGGCTTGATTACAGTGACAAATATGTAAGATTGTTGATGAAAGCTCATACCCCCTATAAAATACAAGACACATGAACTTCAAATATTGATGTAAATTCTAAACATGCTGTCTCTTAATCATAGGAAATAATAACTTTAATGAAATCAGATTCTCTTTCTAAAACCAAACAAATGAATAGTCTTAGTTATAAAAAGGAAGACTATTCCTTATTTATGAAAGTATTAGTTGTCCTTCAGTGTTAGTTTGCTGGGCTTCCCAGGTGGCACTAGTGCTAAAGAACCTGTCTGCCTATGTAGGAGATGTAAGAGACACGAGTCCGATCCCTGGGTCAGGAAGATCCCCTGGAGGAGGGCATGGCAACCCACTCCAGTATTCTTGCCTGGAGAATTCCATAGACAGAAGAGCCTGGTGAGCCTGTATTGCACAGAATCAGACACAACCAAAGTGACTTAGCATGCACACATGTTGGTTTGTTATATTAGAATCCTCATCTCCTGTCCTTTCTACTAAGGAAGGGAAGGTTACCTTTCTTACCCTCTCTGTCCCCACACCAAACACCCTGCCACAACACCTAAATGCTTCTGACACACCAAACCAATCCTATGTTAGTTCCTAAATATATGCTCTAATGTAAGTGGAGCTTCAGAGAACTTTAGAGCTCTCATAACCTAATTACCCCTCCATAGCCATCCCAAATAAATACCCAACCTATGGAAACATGGGGCTTCCCTTGTGGCTCAGACAGTAAAGAATCCAGCCGCAATGTGGAAGACCTGGGTTCGATCCCTGGGTTGGGAAGACCCCCTGGAGGAGGAAATGGCAACCCACTCCAATATTCCTCCCTGGAGAATCCCATGGACAGAGGAGCATGGCGAGGTATAGTCCAAAATGTCACACAGAGTCAGACACAACTGAAGTGACTTAGCATGCATGGAAACATGTGTCTTCTGTGAAAAAAATGGCCTTGTCACTTTAAGAGAAGTTTCCTAAACCTTCCTACTATTCAGCTTATCACTCCCAATTTCTCTGTATAAAGTTTCTTGAGCTGTCATGGCCTTTAACAATGTCGATCTCTATGCGTGCACAATTATTTCTCACTCCCACCGAAGTTCAACCAATTTCTACTTTTCCTTTAAGAACTACCTCAAATGTTGCTTTCTATGAGAAGTCTTTTCTGATTCTGCACCCAAAATAGTGGATTTTTCTTTTGTTATCTTATAATGTTTTGCTAAAACTAGAGCATTTCTCAATTTATATTCCAATGTCCCCCAGAGTAGACTGTCAGGTTCCATATGCAAGAATGATGTATTTTATATTCTGAGTTCCTACAACAATGACTGACATGAGTATTCATTATTTAATATATGAATACATTATATTGTAAGTCAATAATTGCAAAATCTATTACTTTGCATGTCTTCCTCAATATAAATTATTTTTATTAAGTGCCCATTGTACTGAATGTTGTACAGAATGCATTATGAACTAATCAGACATGAGGTGCTCATATAATCGAGACATTTAAAACCTCATAAATTCTGATTATACTAATTTAGAAATTGAGACAATCCAGATGGACCAGCCTCAAGATTACTTTGGTTAGAAATTCCTCTCTTCATTTTTGCAAAATAATAGCAACCATATTCAAGTACCCTAGAACAATTTTAAAGTGATTTATACAAAATAATTGATATCCTAATTAATAATAACTCTTGTCTATTTTTATTAAAGAATATTTCCCTAATGACCTCTAAGCATACAGTTTTTGTTAACCTATGTTTAATTAATGTACTTGACGGTAATGATACCGAGGAAGGAAGTGAAAGTGGAAAAGAGTATAAAATTGAATTTGAACTACAGCTCACACAAAAGGGGCATAGACTCAGAAAAATTACATTTATACAAAAGGTCTCTGAAGTTCCTTTCTTCAATTAAGCCCTAGTACCTTAAAGGCCTCCCATAAATACATCATTTTCTTGCTCTCATTTTCCCTCATACAAATCCATTCTCAGGAAAGTATCTGAAAGAATTTTAAAGAATGTTCCTTATACCATGGCCTCACATACCAAAATTTAGTTGGTTTGTTTGTTTCCTTGTTTTTCACAAAATATGAAAAATATACATAAAATTTACCACTTTAATCTTTTTAGGTATAGAGTTCTTTGGCATTAAGTATATTCACATTGTTGTGCAAATATCACAACCATATATACCCAAATTTAATTTTAATAGAGCTCAAAACCTTAAAATGGAAAATAAAGTTTGGATTACATTTTCAGCCAGTTGATAGAGAAATACATGGGTGAGGTGGAGTGGACCTTGCTTAGATCTGTGAACTCACTTCCTTGTGATTCTATTTCCTGATAGTCCAATGATGACTTTTAATAGCATTGCACTAGGTGAAGGGCACAGATGTTGGGATATTGGCTTGTGATAGTATACATTTTTTTCTCACCCCGAACAAAAGTTCTGTCAAAGTTTAAAAAAATTATCCTCTATTGTGAAGTCCATAAATGTGTCCTGCCCAACCCCTACAGGCTTCCAGGGCCTCTTCAGAGACAAAGCAAATCTTTCTTCTTTTCTAACATTTAGTGAATATTGAGTGAGCATCTGAAATCACATTTTTTCCCAGAAGTCAGTCTTCTGTGTATATCCGTCTCTTGCCTCAACTAACCTTAAAATTCCAGTGGGAACCCTTTGTCATGAAATTACAAGTTGCTGAACTTTTAATGTGTGAGGCACCTTTTTGCTAGTTATTCCAGTTTCGTGTTATTATAAATTTGTTTAGTTGGTGACTGGTTTAATGTTTGTGTAATCTATCAGGAAATACAGAATGGAGTGAAGAGCCAGAAACTGAGTTTGGTTATAGTTGACATCAAGATTGATCTTCCTCCTAGAGGAAACTAAATGTTAATTTGCAATCAAATTATATGTAGACATGTGGTTGTTGGAGAGGGTGGCAGAGGTGCTGAAGAGAGGAATCTAAAATAGAATCTGATATTGATGGAACACAAACAGGATCAGGGTAATGAGATTCCAGTCTTCACTTTAATGTCTTAACTTTTCTAATTGCTGTCCTTATCTATAACATGGACAGAATTTCCTTCCCTTGCCTACTAGAGGGACTGGCTGAGGATAAGTTAGGTATTTGGAGTGACTTTTTAAAAGGCCCTACTGGTGGATGGACCAAGAGAATGTCATACAGAGTGAAGTAAGTCAGAAAGAGAAAAACAAATATTATATATTAATGTATATATGTGGAATCTAGAAAAATGGCATAGATGAGTTTATTTGCCAAGCTGAAATAGTGACACTGATATAAAGAACAAATGTACACATACCAAGGGGGATGGGCAGGGTGGGAGGAATTAGGAGATTCTGATTGACACATATACACTATTAATACTATGTATAAGATAGTTAACTAATGAGAACATACTATATAGCACAGGGAACTTTACTTAATGCACTGTGATGACCTGAATGGGAGGGAGTCCAAAAGGGAAGGAATATATGTATATGTATGGCTGGTTCATTTTATTGTACAGTAGAAACTAACACAACATTGTAAAACAAGTATACTCCAATAAAAATTAATTTAAATAATAAATAAAAGGCTCTACTGATGTTTCACAATTAACTGTCATTGTAAAAGTAAGACACAGAAGAAGAGTTATTTGCAATTCACATATTCAAATAACAGAGGACACCTCCAGAATATATAAAGAATACCCAGAAATCAATTTTAAAACATAGTATACTCATAGAAAAATGGATAACAGATTCGAATAAGCACTTCTTCAAAGACGATAGGAAGCAGTCAGTAAATATAAAAAGGATGTTCAATCTCAGTAGTCATTACAGAAGTGCAAAGTAAAGCCACACTGACACGTAAACACAAAACCTGGGATTGCTAAAACGAGAAAAACGACAAATATCCGAAGGCTTAGTACCCATACATTCTGGTGGGAGCATAAGCTGAGATAACAATTCTGGGAAGCTTAGTATGTTCTAAAGCTGAGCATATTACACACTATAATCCAGCAAGTTCACTTCTAAGTAATTGTTGTTGTTGTTCAGTAGCTAAGTCACGTCCAACTCTATAAACCAACATAAATGCTTTTATATTGTCAACATATGAGATGTACAAGAATCCTAATAGCAACACTATTCATAAAAGATAAAGGTGAATGTGTTAGTTGCTCAGTTGTGTCTGACTCTTGGCAACTCTATGGACTGTAGCTCTTCAGGCTCCTCTGACCATGGAATTCTCCAGGCAAGAATACTGGAGTGGGTTGCCATTCCCTTCTCCAGGGGATCTTCCTGACCCAGGGATCGAACCTGAGTCTCCCACCTTGTAGGCAGATTCTTTACCATCTGAGCCACTAGGGAACCATAAAATGTAAATACTGAATTCAAACGTTCATCCACACTATGAATAAATGCATTATAGTATGCCAAAAGAGTACACAAAAGTGTGCATACAGTATGATTCCATTATGTGAAGTGCAGTTCAGTTCAGTTCAGTTGCTCACTGTCCGACTCTTTGCAACCCATGAATCGCAGCATGCCAGGACTCCCTGTCCATCACCAACTCCCTGAGCATACTTAAACTCATGTCTAATGTCTCTGCTTTTTAATATGCTATCTAGGTTGGTCATAACTTTCCTTCCAAGAAGTAAGTGTCTTTTAATTTCATGGCTGCAATCACCATCTGCAGTGATTTTGGAGCCCAGAAAAATAAAGTCAGCCACTGCGTCCACTGTTCCCCGATCTATTTGCCATGAAGTGATGGGACCAGATGCCATGATCTTAGTTTTCTGAATGTTGAGCTTTAAGCCAACTTTTTCACTCTCCTCTTTCACTTTCATCAAAAGGCTTTTTAGTTCCTCTTCACTTTCTGCCATAAGGGTGGTGTCATCTTCATATCTGAGGTTATTGATATTTCTCCGGCAATCTTGATTCCAGCTTGTGCTTCATCCAGCCCAGCGTTTCTCATGATGTACTCTGCATATAAGTTAAATAAGCAGGGTGACAATATAGAGCCTTGACATACTCCTTTTCCTATTTGGAACCAGTTGGTTGTTCCATGTCCAGTTCTAACTGTTGCTTCCTGACCTGCATACAGGTTTCTCAAGAGGCAGGTCAGGTGGTCTGGTATTCCCATCTCTTTCAGAATTTTCCACAGTTTATTGTGATCCACACAGTCGAAGGCTTTGGCATAGTCAATAAAGCAGAAATAGATTTTTTTTTTTTGGAACTCTTGCTTTATTGATGATCCAGCAGATGTTGGCAATTTGATCTCTGGTTCCTCTGCCTTTTATAAAACTAGCTTGAACATCTGGATGTTCACGGTTCATGTATTGCTGAAGCCTGGCTTGGAGAATTTTGAGCATTACTTTACTAGCGTGTGGGATAAGTGCAATTGTGCAGTAGTTTGAGCATTCTGTGGCATTGCCTTTCTTTGGGATTGGAATGAAAACTGACCTTTTCCAGTCCTGTGGCCACTGCTGAGTTTTTCAAATTTGCTGGCATATTGAGTGCAGCACTTTCACAGCATCACCTTTCAGGATTTGAAATAGCTCAACTGGAATTCCATCACCTCCACTAGCTTTGTTCATAGTAATGCTTTCTAAGGCCCACCTGACTTCGCATTCCAGGATGTCTGGCTCTAGGTGAGTGATCACACCATCGTGATTATCTGGGTCGTGAAGATCTTTTTTGTACAGTTTTTCTGTGTATTCTTGCCACCTCTTCCTAATATCTTCTGCTTCTGTTAGGTCCATTTCTGTCCTTAATTGTGCCCATCTTTGCATGAAATGTTCCCTTGGTATCTCTAATTTTCTTGAAGAGATCTCTAGTCTTTCCCATTCTATTGTTTTCCTCTATTTCTTTGCATTGATCACTGAGGAAGGCTTTCTTATCTCTCCTGGCTATTCTTTGGAACTCTGCATTCAAATAGGAATATCTTTCCTTTTTTCCTTTGCTTTTCACTTCTCTTCTTTTCACAGCTATTTGTAAGGCCTCCTCAGACAACCATTTTGCCTTTTTGCATTCCCAAGTAAGACGGTAGATGTTGCAAGAGGACATCAAAGGGCAGGCACACTGAAACCATAATCACAGGAAACTAGCCAATATGATCACACAGACCACAGTCTTATCTAACTCAACAAAACTAAGCCATGCTGTGTGGGGCCACCCAAGACGGACGGGTCATGGTGGAGAGGTCTGACAGAATGTGGTCCACTGGAGAAGGGAATGGCAAACCACTTCAGTATTCTTGCCTTGAGAACCCCATGAACAGTATGAAAAGGCAAAATGATAGGATACTGAAAGAGGAACTCCCCAGGTCGGTAGGTGCCCAATATGCTACTGGAGATCAGTGGAGAAATAACTCCAGAAAGAAGGAGAAATAACTCCACATCTCCTGCATTGGCAGGCGAGTTCTTTACCACTGAGCTACCCGGGAAGCCCCCTCATGAAGATGCTGGCATAGAGTTCACATCTAGTGATATTCTACTTTTTATGGATCGTTACCCTTGCATGGGCAAAATTATATATTTTTATATTAATAACTGTAAAAGATCCTAAATGCCTTGTTTGATTTTCTTATTTTAAATAAAGGAAACTGAGACTCGGAAAGATGTTGAACCCTTCTCCAGCTCTCTAGAAATTTGGTCTCTTTATTCCCATCCTAGATCATCATGCCTCTCTGTAGACTCCTTGAGGAAGTCCTAATTACATAACTCCAAAGTGTCCTGAAGGTTTAAGAGTAGGTTTACCTCACTTGCCTCACATTTCATCTTAGAAGGTAAGGGAAGGTAATTCCTCCCCAGAGAACTCACTTTTCCTTTAGAATTTATCTTTTAAATTTTAGAAAAAAATGGTAAAAGAATACAGAGAAATGAACTATTAGTTATATTCCCACCACTATGAATTAATAGCTATTATCCTTTTGTGGTATTTATCTCTAGTTTTTTTTTAATTGGAGGATAATTGCTTTACAATGTTTTGTTGATTTCTGCCATACAACAACGTGAATCAGCCATAAGTGTAAATATATTCCCTCCCTTTTGAGGCTCCATCCCACTCCACACCCCATTTCACCCATCTAGGTCATCACAGAAGACCAGATTGGGTTTCCTATGTTATATAGCAGCTTCCCACTAGCTATCTATTTTACACATGGTAGAGTATATATGTCAATGCTACTTTCTCAATTCAATTCAGTTCAGTTCAGCTGCTCAGTCGTGTCCGACTCTTTGTGACCCCATGGACTGCAGCACGCCAGGCCTCTCTGTCCATCACTAACTCCCAGAGTTTACTCAAAGTCACGTTCATTGAGTCAATGATACCACCTAAACATCTTATCCTTATCCTGTGTTGTTCCTTTCTCTCCTGCCTTCAGTCTTTCCCAGCATCAGGGTCTTTTCAAATGAGTAAGTTCTTCGAATCAGGTGGCCAAAGTATTGGAGTTTCAGCTTCAGCATCAGTCCTTCCAATGAATATTCAGGACTGATTTCCTTTAGGATGGACTGGTATGATCTCCTTGCAGTCCAAGGGACTCTCAAGAGTCTTCTCCAACAACACAGTTCAAAAGCATCAATTCTTGGGCACTCAGCTTTCTTGATAGTCCAACTCTCACATCCATACATGACTACTGGAAAAACCATAGCTTTGACTAGACAGACCTTTGTTGGCAAAGTAATGTCTCTGCTTTTTAATATGCTGTCTAGGTTGGTCATAACTTTTCTTCCAAAGAGCAAGTGTCTTAATTTCATGGCTGCAGTCACCATCTGCAGTGATTTTGGAGCCCAAGAAAATACAGTCTCTCACTGTTTCCATTGTTTCCCCATCTATCTGCCATGAAGTGATGGGACCCGATGCCATGATCATAGTTTTTTGAATGCTGAGTTTTAAGCCAACTTTTCCCCCAATATTTTGCATTTACAAATAATGCCCTGATTTTAAAAATCTGGGTTTTTGTGGGGTTTTTTTGAGGAATATCTTCAATGTAAATTTCTCGAATTTGAATTACTGAGTGTAGTTTTGTTAATGCCAAATCTCCCACCTGCTATAAAAGTTCCACCATTTTGTATTCAGTCCAGCAATGTATGAGAGTGACTTTTATGCACAGCCTCTTCAACAGTATTTTATTAAGGCTTTGAACTTTTGCCAATCTGATAGATTGGAAATGATATCTTGGATTAATTTTAGTTTGCATTTCTTCTATTATGAGTCAAATTGAACATCATTTCATATCTTCAGTGGTCATTCATATCAAGTTATCTGTTCATGTCTTTTGCCTGTTTTTTAAAATTGAGTTTGGGTGTTTTTCTTTGTTAATTTATGAGTTTTTTATGTAGTAGAGATATTATGATATATGCTAAGAATACTTTCTCCCAGTTTGCACTTTGTCTTTAATTTTTCTTGTGTTGTTTTGCCTGCATGTTAAAAAATTTTATAGTTGAATTCATCAGTATTTTTCTTTATTGAATCTGGATTTTTGAATCTTAGATTAAAGGCCTTTCCCACACTCAACTTGTATAATTTCACTTTTTACATTGGATCTCTCACCTCCATGCAGTTTAGCCTTCTTGATGGTGTGAAATATGGATCCAATTTTTTTTCCAAATAGTCATCCAATTGTTCTAATGCTATTTAGTAAAAAGCCCATCTTTGCCCCTAAAATTCAAAGTGCCACCTTTATCATATGCAAAATTTCCTTGACTTTGTCTATTTCTAAACTTTTATTCTATTCCATTGGTCTGTCTCATTACTTTTATATAGTTTATTGCTGGTATATATTAAAGATAATTTCTCTAGCTGCCTCCTTTCTGTGGGAAGGTAGAAAGACTGGAGCTTTGGGAATTAATAGATAAATTGAAGGGTTGGGGGAAGGAACTTGGAAGGAGCATGTGGAAGGAGGTAGGCAATGAAGATTTTGTCAGTGTTCCCCCAGAACATGAAAAGTGGAAGTTAGTGCTATCATAAGCTTGTATTGATATTTTTGCCATATCCAGAGTGAGATAAAAGATTTGAGGTGTGGAGGAATAATAAACAAGTGACCATTTAGTGAAGAATTAACACTGTTCTAAGTGCTTTCTGTATATGACTCATTTTGTCCTCACAGCAACTCTGTAGTGTAGGTACTGTTGTTGTCCATACATTATAAATTAGTAAGAGGAGTCTGAGATTAAGCAATTTACCCAAGATCTTCCAGCTAGGAAAGTGACAGAACTGAGATTTGAGCCTTTTAGACTCTAACTGTGGGTCTGTCTTAATCTACAGTCCATGTGTTATATACAGAGCTGCTTCTGCTCCTTGAAGGGAGCAGTGCACTCCTGACACAGTAACTTATTGTGGTATATATTTCTGGTGTAGTGCCTCTATAGCGGTCTATGGAGGAGATTCCCAACTTGCCATATTCTTTGCTCTGTCCAGACCCCATAAAACTCCAATAGATGGGCAATAAGACTGTGTGCCATTGGTTGTCAAGTGTTAATTATTTTAAAAAGGGAGGCTATGTAGATCTGCTGCATTATAACCAATTCCTGATTTCTGTTTCTTTACTATAAATTTATAAAGATTACTGTGTAGTGAGTTTAATTTAGAAGTTTTGGGTAATGGAAAAATGGGATAAAAATCCTTTTGGAATTAATCCCATTCGAGTATCTTTCAGCCAGTTAGGATTTTTGCACAGGAAATTTCCCATTGCATTCTCATTCATCAAAATAGAGAATTTCCATTCCATATAGTCACTACTGCATGCACAGAATGGAGGTGTGCAGGTGGTGAGTCAGGTCTTTAGTGTTTATCTGT
This sequence comes from Cervus canadensis, assembly GCF_019320065.1. Lineage (NCBI taxonomy): Eukaryota > Metazoa > Chordata > Mammalia > Artiodactyla > Cervidae > Cervus > Cervus canadensis. The sequence continues at coordinate 137,189,309 of NC_057419.1, read as the reverse complement.
GAGGAAAAGCCCAGTATTATATTCGGGACATGGTATCCATGGCAACCTGCCCAACAGCTTCTAAACTTTTCAACCTATCAAAAGATGATTTCTTTAGTTTTCCCTCACTTTTATTCCTCTGTTTCTTTTTTGTTGTTGTTGTTGTTGTTTGGCCCGTAGTCATAATCATTCCTGGTTCACATGGTATTATTTCTCACCACACAATAAAAATCTTGAACGATCGTATTATATTGTCACTAGGATATTTATCAGAGGTAAATACAAAATCTTCATAATCCTGACTCCACTAATTAAAGATCTTTGAAGGCTGTGATAAGCCAAAGCTGGACTGAAGCTCATCTGTGCACTTGGTAAAGACAGAAAGCTTGCTAAGCAGATAGAATTGGAGATGGAATTTTTAACTGTATTCTTATACATGTAAACATTTGTTAGGCTCCCTGCAGCAAAATCTTGATAACTTTTACTGCTTGAGGGTGGGAGGTTGTCATTGATTTACTTTCCTGGTAAACCAAAAGTTAAGCAGAAAACCATTATATTTCAACTCTCATTGCCAATTCCTCTAAAAGATGCTAACTGACTTTCCTACTTTAGCAATGCAGTCTACTGAAGATAACTGGCTCTTTCTTCAATGCCAGAGGATCCTGCAGTCCCCAAGGCTCATGACTCTGAAAGTCAATGACCTTTGTTTGGAACCACATATGTACCTGCAGAGACCAGAGAATGTAAAAGAGAGGGTTCAGTGTGTGCTGATGCCAAAACATATCTGAAAATTTCTTTCGTTTTGAAAATAAATCCTTGATATCAAATTTTTTACCTGAGGCCAAGGGTTATTTATCTGAGGCAGCACAGTACCCTAGTTAATAGCACAGGCCCCGGAGTTAGCCTGTTTGGGTTCAAACCTGGGTTCTAGCTCTTAAGTGACTGATTTTGAACAAGGTACTTAATCTTCCTAAGTCTAAGTTTCCTCATCAATACAGTGAGGATAATCATTGAATATACATCATATACTAATAGTGACGAATGAATGTGACAACCCAGGTAAACTGCTTAGAACAGTGCTTGCCTGGCACATTTGTGTTGTTGTTAAGTTACTCAGCCCTGTGCAACTCTGCGACCCCATGGACTGCAGCAAGCCAGGTTTCCCTGTTCTTCACGGTCTCCCAGAGTTTCCTCAAATTTATGTCCATTGACTTGGTGATGTTAACCATCTGAACTTCTGCCTCCCCCTTCTCTTTTTGCCCTCAATCTTTACCAGCATCACGGTCTTTTCCAATGAGTCAGCTCTTCACATCAGGTGGCCAAAGTATTGGAGCTTCAACTTCAGCATCAGTCTTTCCAATGAATATTCAGGGTTGATTTCCTTTGGTATATAGGAAGTACAAAATAAACTTGAGCTATTGTTGTTTCTCTGAAAGAAGGAGTGCCAAGGTAGAATCTGCTTCATTGAAAAACTCTTGTAGCTGGGTTCAAGGTAATTGCAATTGTTCTAATCAATCCATTCGAACTCTTTGTTAAAGTGGGTCCTTTACCAGGCAAAATTGTCTTAACAGAGTTGGAGTAACTCTGCACTTGGAAGTAATAAAAATGCATGTTTTTAAAAATATTGTGTATTTCAGATTTTCCACTACTTCAGTCTAGCCCTGCCTCCAGTGATTCACAATAGTGAGATTATATTGGGCATTGATTTAGCTGTCTGTTTGTGTGCCTTCGAATGTGTGCCAACACAGAAAAAAATTCGAAAAGAAAAAAGATAGTAGGTAGTTTTTAAAATTCTCTTTGTCTAATTCCTGCTTTTCAATGTTTAGAAGATGCTCTCAGTTTTACATGGTTTCTTTTTCTTTTTTTATCACTTCTCAGATAGCTGTGGTTGTTTTCACACTTGCTTTCTTCTTTTGCTTATCACCTGATGTGCATGCTTATTTTCTTAGAAATATATTTCCTAAATGTCTGAATGATTTAAATATATATTCTAATATGATCACTTTGCCCTTGCACAATTGTTCTGGGGAATGAATCTACTGGAGAATGTAGGGAAGGTGATTAGAATTTCCTTTAATATATGGAATTCAGAGGCTTCATAGAAAATTCTAGCTTTGAAACATTAGTATTTGGGGAGATTTGTGTCTCATTCTATTCTAATCCACCCTTAAGTGGAGTTTCTATGGGACCAGACTAACTCATTTACCCTCTCTCTTTCACACTTCACTGCTAATCCAGTCTCTCACCTCCACCCCTGCCTCTCTGGCCACCTATGGCTTTCCCTACACTTTCTCCAATAATTCTCTTCTCTGCCTAACTAATTTTTTGAGGGCTTGAAAAACGTGTGTTTTTCTGGATGTCTGCCTTTGTCCCTTTGTTTCTGCTTGAAAGCATACACGTGTCCCAGTAGCTGCTGAGGTCTTTGTTGACCATTGTGTATGAACGGGTGGCTGACTGTGTCTCCCATTGAAGGATTGGGGTTTGGGTATAATAGGCTGCCTATACTCTGTAAATGGTCCTTAAACAGGAGTGGAAGAACATCCTCAATCCCTGTTGCCCCCTTTATTAGAGGTACCTTAAAATTTCTGGCAGGATTCCCACATACAGAGGCCCTGACTCTGAGAGAGGGGTTGAAGAGGCTTGGGTGTTCCCACTCTTGTTTCTTCTTTTTGTCTGTTTTGAGAGCAGTGGCTCCCGGTAACTCCCCTTTAACTCCCCCTTTGCCTACCCATTTCCCTCCTCCCTTTTCTAGGCTCTGCCAAAATCTCCCCAGCAACATCTAAAGGGAAAGAGGGTGGTGTGGGGAGTAGGGGGGACACAACCAATCATTGGTTTGGGAAAAATATACAAGTTAATAAAATGTTGGCTCAGATATTGTTCTTGGATCTGTAGATGAATGTGAGTCTTCTATGTACTAAATGGACAATTTAGCAGTATCAAGCAATAGCATATTGATAAGAGACCTTTTGATTAAGAAGCAAATATGCTACCCAATTTAAAACATTCTTTAGACATTTCAGAGCACTAAGTTTGTTTGATTCTACTCTCCCAAGGGTATGTTAAAATTGAACTGAACACAGATTCCTCCAACAGGCAGGCTTACCTCTTAGTGACCTGCCATGAATTCTTATCACCCTGCGGAATCACACAGAAGGCTCTTTCTTCCAATAGAAAGCCCTCCCTTAATCATTTGAATGAGAAGATGGAGATCTGGATTCTAGTCTTATTTCTGCCATTGACTTACTCAGTGACCTAGACGCATTGCTTATTATCTGTGCTTCAGCTTCTCTACCTATAAAGGAAAACTCTCTCTGCTTGCTCCTTCCATATACATTCATATAATAAATGGAGAATACAGAGGGAAGTATGATTTACTTAGGACGGAATATTTTAGACTTTTATAAGGAATACCATTTAACAAATCTGAAACAGTCAAATCTGAAACTGTTCTCTCCTCAAATAATTGGCCCCCAGTGGCTTGACATAATGAAGGATTCTCAAAACATGAAGAAAAAAATAACCCTTAATAGTCTTATTTGCTATCCATGTATCTTTTTTGCTGAAGTGTCTATTTAAATCTTTTGCCAATAGGATCAGTCTTCCTCTTAAAAGGGACTGCCCAGGTGGCTCAGTGATAAAGAATCTGCCTGCCAAGCAGGAGACGTGGATTCGGTCCCTGGGTTGGGAAGATCCCCTGGTGAAGAAAATGGCAACCCACTCCAATAATTTTTAATTTAATTTTTAATTGAAGGATTATTACTTTATAATATTGTGATGATTTCTGCCATATACAACATGAATCAGCCATAGGTATGCATATGTACCTTCTTTCTTGACCTCCCTCCCACCTCCCTCTCCATCCCACTCCTTTAGGTTGTCACAGAGTACAGGCTTTGGGTTCCCTGTGTCATTCCCACTGGCTATCTACTTTACAAATGGTAATGTATGTTTCAATGCTACTCTCTCAAATCATTACTCCCTCTCCTTTCCCCACTGTGTCCATAAGTCTGTTCTTTATGTCTGCATCTCCACTTCTACTCTGAAGACAGGTTCCTCAGTACCATCTTTCTAGATCCCATATATATGATCTAATACTCATATTTGTCTTTCTCTTTCTGACTTACTTCACTTTGTATAATAGACTCTAGGTTCATCCACCTCATTAGGACCAAGTCAAATACATTTCTTTTTATAGCTGAGTAATTTTGCATTGTGTGTATGAACCACAACTTTTTATCCATTCATATGTCGATGGACATCTAGGTTGCTTCCATGTCCTAGCTATTGTAAATAGTGCTGCAATGAACATTGGGGTACATGTATCTTTTTCAATTATGTTTTCCTCAGGGTATATGCTCAGTAGTGGAATTACTGGGTCATATGGTAGTTTTATTCCTAGTCTTTTTTTTTTTTTTTATTATTCCTAGTTTTTAAAGGACTCTCCATACTGTTCTCCATAATGGCTGTATCAGTTTGTATTCCCACCAACAGTGCAAGAGGTTCCCTTTTTTCCACACCTTCTCCAGCATTTATTGTTTGCAGATTTTTTGATGATGGCCATTCTGACCAGTGTGAGGTGATACCTCACTGTGGTTTTGATTTCATTTCTCTAATAATGGGCGATGTTGAACATCTTTTCATGTGTTTATTAGCTATCTGTATATCTTATTTGGAGAAATGTCTAAGTCTTCTGGCCACTTTTTGATTGAGTTGTTTGTTTTTCTGGTATTGAGCTTCATGAGCTGCTTGTATATTTTGGAAATTAGTTCTTTGTCAGTTGTTTCATTTGCAATTATCTTCTCCCATTCTGAGGGTTGTCTTTTCACCTTGCTTATAGTTTTCTTCATTTTACAAAAGCTTTTAAGTTTAATTAGGTCCCATTTGTTTATTTTTGTTTTTATTTCCATTACTTTAGGTCATTCAAGTATTCTTGACTCGGAAATCCCATGGACAGAGGAGCCTGGTGGGCTACAGTCCATGGGATCGCAAAAGAGTTGGGCATGACTTAGTGACTAAACAATAACAATACCCAGAAGTGGTATTGTTGGATTGTATGGTATGATATGTATAGTCCTCTTAAAAAATAAATTTTATTTTGGAGTATAATTGACAAACAGCACTTTCTAAAGTGTAACATTTGCTAAGTTTTGACATATGTATGCACCCATGAAATGATCACCATGATCAAGATAATGAAGATATCCATCACTCACAAAAGTTTCCTCATGGCCCTCTGTAATCCTTCTCTCATGCCCTTCTCCACAGTTCTTCATCCCCAGACAACTACTGATCTGGTTTACACCTAAGCAGTTTACACTTTCTAGAATTTTCTATAAATGAAATCATACCCTATGTACTCTTTTATTACTGGCCTCTTGCACTTGGTATAATTTTTAAAAGATTCATCAAAGTTGTTATGTGTACCAACAGTTTACTCCTTTTTATTACTGAGTAGTGTTCAATTGTGTGTTGATACCACAATTTGTTTATTCATTCATCTGTTGATGGACATTTGGGTTGTTTCCCGTTTGGGCTCTTGCGAATACTGCTGCTATGAACATCCATGTACAAGTTTTTCTATGGACATATGATTTTGTTTCTCTTTCTCTTGTGAGAGCTTCCCTAACTCAGTTGGTAAAAATCCGCCTGCAATGCAGGAGACCCCAGTTCAATTCCTGGATTGGGAAGATCTGCTGGAGAAGGGATAGGCTACCCACTCCAGTATTCCTGGACTTCCCTTGTGGCTCAGCTGGCAAAGAATCTGCCTGCAATGTGGGAGACCTGGGTTTGATCCCTGGGTTGGGAAGATTCCCTGGAGAAGGGAAAGGCTACCCACTCCAGTATTCTGGCTTGGAGAATTCCATGGACTGTATAGTCCTTGGGTCACAAAGAATCAGACATGACTGAGTGACTTTCACTTCACTTTCATGATTATATTTCTCTTGTGAAGATACCTAAGACTATACTGGCTGAGTCATATGGGAAGTATAAGTTTATCTTTATAAGAAGCTGCCAAACTATTTTCCAAACTGGTTGTACCATTTCACCTTCCCACCATCAATGTATGAGAATTCCAGTTGTCCCATGCATTTACCAGCACTTGATATAATCAATCTTTTTAATTTTAGTGGTATTTTACTGTGATTTTGATTTCTATCTCCCTAATGACTAATACTGAGTATTTTTCATGGGCTAACTGGCCATCTGTATATACTCTTTGATGAAGTATCTGTTTATATCTTTCATTCATTTATTTGATTGTTTTTTTCTTATAATTGAATTGTGAGAGCTTTTTATATATTTTAAATATAAGTCCTTTACCAGATATATGATCTACAAATAGTGTCTCCAGATCTGTGGCTTGTTTTTTCATTCCCCTAAAAGTATCTTTGAAGAACAGAATATCTTCATTTTCATAATCTGCAATATTTTCACTTTTTTTATGGATTATGCTTGTATTTAAAAAAAAAAAACAACTTTTGTTAGGCCTACCCTAGAATTCCCCATTTGAAAAAGTTCCCTAGAGATCTTCAGGTGTGTTATTTATCCTACCAGATGTTCTTAACCTGGAGCCCATGGACAGAGTGGTGTGCCTTTAAATATTTAACTGTTGTCTGTGTGGGATAAAAAGCCCTGGTTTGTAACATGCGCTAGTTTTCATGGCTGATTTCAAGTTATCAACATGATGTCGCTGAAAGTGGAGTTGGGAAGAGGTGACATGGTAGCATGCCATTATACGGTATTTTTACAATATAGATACAGCAGATATAAATAACCTCAAGAGCATAGGCAATAACAGAATGCAATGAAATAATTAGTAAGTGATGAGTTTTTAGTGTTTATTGATTGTTTTTAATATAATTTATTGAACTGTAAATTTATATAATTTACTTATTAACAAAGGATATATATATCAATCAGCTTGCAAACTGCCTGACAATTCAACAGTCATCTCTTGTAAGCCATTTCATGTCAACTCCAACACACCATTATATAGATCTCTGTGGAACATATCAGAAAGGGGCTTCCCTGGTGGCTCAGATGGTAACATATAAGGGGGCTGTGGTCTGAATTCAAGGATCTTTCTAAAACTTTTATTAAGGAAAATTACATAAGTTGCAGCAAGATCTTTTTTTAAAAATTATTTATTTATTTATTTAGGCTTTTATTATTATTTATTTCATTCCAGGTCTTTGCTGCTGCGTGGGCTTTCTCTAGTTGTGGTGAGCAGGGGACACTGTCTAGTTGTGGTGCATGGGTTTCTCATTGCAGTGACTTCTCCTGTTGTGGAGCACAGGCTCTAGGGTGGGCAGGCTTCAGTAGTTGCAGCTCCCGGGCTCTCGAGCAAAGGCTCAATAGTTGTGGCCCATGGGCATGGTTGCTCCACGGCATATGGGATCTGCCTGGATCAGGGATCAAACCTGTGCCTCCTGCCTTGGCAGGCAGATTCTTTACCACTGAGCCACCAGGGAAGCCCTGCAGCAAAGATCTTTTGTGATCCACTTCCTAGAGTAATGAAAATAAAAACAGAAATAAATGGGATCTAATTAAACCTAAAAGCTTTTTGCACAGCAAAGGAAACCATAAACAAAACAAAAAGACAACCCTCAGAATGGGAGAAAATATTTGCAAACGAAGCAACTGATAAGGGTTTAATCTCCAAAATACACAGATAGCTCAGGCAGCTCAATATAAAAAACAAACAAACAACCTACTGTTAGATCTTATATTTAAAACCTTAATAAAAAAGCACATAGATTGTCATATATTTTAAAAACAATTTTTGATAACTAAATTTTAATAGAACTTTGTAGTCCTATGTCTTTCATGAGTTTTAAAAAGGTTTTAATAGGCTTCCCATATATTAAAGAGGTCCATAGTGCACACACAAAAAAAGTTAGGAAATCTTGCCAGGGATTCCAGTTGAATAAGTAGTATCTTTGTTCATAAATAGGATGAACAAGATATAGTCTGCTTGCTTAGATCACTATCAGAAATGTCTACCTCCTTCTTGTTTCTTAATGCCTCTTTTATGAGGCATTTTCGAACATATAGATATAAGTTTAAGCCCAAATTATGTTATCTATTGGTTGCATGACTTTGAGAAACTTCATTTGGCTCTTTGTGTCTCATTTTGTTAAACTGTAAAATAAGGATAATAATTCTTGCCTCAGAGTTTTTGGGCTTCCTAGGTGGCACTAGTGATGAAGAATCTGCCTGCAATGCAAGAGACCCAGGTTCGATCCCCAGGTTGGGAAGATCCCCTGGAGTAAAAAATGGCAACCCACTCCAGTATTCTTGCCTGGAGAATCTCATGGACAGAGGAGCCTGGTGGGCTAAGGTCCTTAGGGTCACAGAGTCGGACATGATTGAAGCAACTTAGCGCACATGCATGCAAAGGTTTTTATGACGAGAATAAAATGAGTGCCTGGCATGCATTAGGTGCTCAGTAAATTCCTTTTACTTCAGTATTAATAGGGGAATTGCTTATCCATTCCTGATTGTCTACTGCTTAAATTCATCATATGATAATTATTAGAGGTTTTTTTTTTTTTTTCCTGTGGTGAGGATATCTCTAATTCAGAAGAGAAAATGATATTCTTTCCTGCCTTAAATACCAGTTACTGAATTCCTGGGCTTCCCTTGTGGCTCAGCTGGTAAAGAATCCGCCTGCAATGCAGAAGACCTGGGTTCGATCCCTGGGTTGGGAAAATCCCCTGGAGAAGGGAAAGGCTACCCACTCCAGTATTCTGACCTGGAGAATTCCAGGGGGTCACAAAGAGTTGGACACACGACTGAGCGACTTGCACCTCTGTACTACCTACTACTGAATTCTAGAGGTATCAGTTGTCCTGTGTTCATCTCAACTCGGAGCTGGGCACCAGGAAGATTTCCGTGGAAAGCATGTTGGATTCTGGTTCTCCGGCTTTTATTATCATGCTGATACAATCTGCTCCTGACTTTATGCCTTTATTGATCAAGATTCTGAGTGTCAAGTATTACCTCACTCAAATACACAGTCCTTTAACTCAGCCCTGAGGACAGGCCACAGCTTCAGGACATTAATATAGCGGCTCTTGGTCTTTTTCAGTCTGTGGACCTCTTCCAGTGGCAAAATCTCTGTGGATCACCAGTACCCCAACTATCTCTTGCCACAGGCATAAAAAACAAAACCGAAACTTAAAACTAATGGGAACATTGGCACTGCTTTAAATGAGACACCAATGAGATGATGTCTAGTTTAAATGTCATAAGCAAATTATTTACTCATGCCAGAAACCAAAATATAGGCCTTGCCATACAGCAAATGTTAACACACACAGGTTCAGTCTGTGAACCTGCTTAGGATAACCTTTGGAGACAGTAATAGTCTCATTTGGAGACTCCATTTAGGGAAGTATTGTTTTCCAAGAGTACTGCATGGTCATTTGATCATGTAATAAATTCACTTATACATTTTCTTTTTATATATATTCTTGTCTTCTTTTTTGGTAAAGAGACAGCAGGGTATAGTGGAAACATTGGATTTTCAATTAGAACTGAATTTGAACTCTTTCTGTGTTCATTACTTGTTGTCGTTAACTTCAGCAAATTCTCTCAACCTCTCTGAGCTTCAGTTGTGTCCTCTGCATAATGAATATATTTATTCCATAGCATAATGGTGAAGTGGCTTTCTTGGTGGCTCAGAGGTAAAGAATCAGCCTGCTATGTGGGAGACAGAGGTTTGATCTTTCCCAGGGAAGATCCCCTGGAGAAGGAAATGGCAACCCACTCCAGCATTCTTGCCTGGGAAATCCCATGGATAGAAGAGCCTGGTGGGCTGCAGTCCATGAGGTCTCAAAGAGTCAACACGACTGAGCACACACACACACAAGCAACAACAAGCAAGTGAAGGTTAATTAAAATAATGTATTTTCTGTAGCTAGGACATAACACACACTTGGCTCTCTAATTCATTTCTTTCCTTCCTCTTCCTAGGCCACAAAATTAAACTAAAATAAAATAAACCAAGAAGAAGCCAATACTTCATCAAGCTACACTTATGAATTTTAGAGGAAGAATTTGTCCAATACTGGGATCTCCAGGCTGTTGATCACATCAATATCTTTGGTCTTGAGCCTGGACCTCATAGTGCTTCACTGAAATGTCTGTCTTGATGAATAATTTCCTCCACTTCTTGATTTTTTTTTTTCACTTCTTGTTTTTTGACCTAACTACTTTGCTAAATTCCAGTCTAGGATCATTCCAACTACCCGCTTCTCAACTTCTACAACCTGTTGAAGAAACCACACAGTTGTGCTAATCAGTGTTGCAGCAAATTTGTTTTCTCCAATGTCAGCTTCATGACCCTGGTTGATGCCTTTGTCCAAGCCCCAGTGTGAAAATTCCAAAATGTCCTACTCCACCACCTTTCCACTCTCTTTAGAAGCTTATTTTAACTCTTATTTCTCAAAGAAAATTGAGACTATTACAGATGAACTCTTTCGATTTCCCATACCTAAGATTATCTTCCCATTCTCATTTTCTTCCTTCTGGTCTCAGAAGTTTCCTTCTCCTGACCAAGGTTAATATTTCTATCTGGCTCTGGTGTGTATCTCTTAATATTTCTTCAAGAATTGCATTAGCTTTACTCTCTCTCTCCTTTCTGTCTTTAATACATCTTCCCCCTTTCCTTTGACATACAAACAAGTCCAAGTTGCTCTCATACTGAAAATTCTGTTACTGTCTCTGGACTCTGCATGCCTCTCAAACTACTACCCTCTCTCTTCTCCTTTTTTCTCTCACCAGCTTCTTGAAAAGTGATTCACACCACTGTCTCCCAATTCCTTCCTAATTTCCCATCCTCTCATCAGACCATTATAAATTGTTGCTGCTGCTGCTAAGTCACTTCAGTCCTGTCCGACTCTATGTGACCCCATAGACGGCAGCCCCCCAGGCTCCACCGTCCCTGGGATTCTCCAGGCAAGAACACTGGAGTGGGTTGCCATTTCCTTCTCCAATGCATGAAAGTGAAAAGTGAAAGTAAAGTCGCTCAGTCCTGTCCGACTCTTCGCAACCCCATGGACTGCAGCCCACCAGGCTCCTCCATCCATGGGATTTTCCAGGCAAGAGTACTGGAGTGGGGTGCCATTGCCTTCTCTGATTATAAATTGCTATCTACCCCTAAATCTCAATTGAGACTGCTCTTGCAAAGGACACCAATGATCTAACAGTCAGAGCCAATGGACTCTTCTGGTTCTCACATTACTTAACATGCTGGGTGAACTTGGCAGTGTGTAAGATTCTCTTCTTGGGACTTCCCTGGCAGTCCAGTGATTAAGACTTTGCCTTCCAGTGCAGGGGGTGCCAGTTCAATCCCTGGTTGGGGAGCTAAGATCCCACATGCCTCTTGGCTAAAAAACCAAAACATAAAAAAAAAATCCAAAACAGAAGCAATATAGTAACAAATTCAATAAAAATTGTGAAAATGGTCCATAAAAACAACAAATCTTAAAAAAAGATTCCCTTCTTGAGATTCTGTCCTACTCTGACTCTTTAGGCAGTACTTTTAATCCTACCTCTTTGAGTGTTCCTCCTCAGGCTCCTTTACTGGCTCCTCTTCCTCTATCTGTTCTTTTAATGCTAGTTTTCCCTACAGCATAATCCTTGGCTTTTTTCTTCTTACTGTATACTAAACACCTAAGCAATTTATTTTCATACTATTAACTGTCACTCATAAATTATTACAATCTCTATCACCACTCAGCTCTGCCTACTGTGTTTCAACTCCCTGTTGGTCTTCTCCATTCTCTTGAATGTTTCACAGATACCTCACATGTAGTTCAAAGTTTAAGAAATGAACTCATTTTAAACCTTTTCTACTCTAATATTTCTTAGAGAATAACCACACTAACTAACCAGTTATTCAAGTCATAAAACTAGGTTTTCTCTTCCCTACTTTCCACCCATAATGTACCAGTCATAGGCTCATCATTACCCTTAGATCCATTCCTTACCTTTCTTTGCTCTGCTCTTTTTTGCAGAGGATTGATCACTGCAGGCTGTGTTTCCCATGTTTCCATGTTAAGAGGCTCTGACTAAATTCAACCAATAGGGAACACCAATAGGAAACTGGAGGATGGGAGGAAAAGACAATCCAGTGGTTTTGGGCAGCAGCTGTGTCTCCTCCATGTCTTCAGCTAATGCTTGACAGGCTTGCAACGATTCCAGCTTCAATGGTGTGACCTCTGCTCTTTGTCTCTAGTAACAACATCTCTTCTTGTCCTTTCAGCTGTGGGAGTCTCAGGGGATTCCTGCTGTTGCTAATCTCTTTGTAGCTTCAACATCCCCTGCGTGTCATCTCAGTTCTAACATCTTCAATGTTACAAACTGTTGTATTTAATTTCCTTTGTGTTAAATACCTAGAGTGGTTATTATTTTCTCGTTTGGACCATGGATTAAAACACCTATTAACCAAGCATTATAGATGCTGTCTACTTAACCGCCTTCATATCTATATGTACTCCTGGTCTCACTGCTAGTGCCTTAGTTCAGATTTTACAGCAATACTCTCTTAACTTGCCCCCTCTTTTATCTATCCTCCATGCTATAGGCAGATTGATCTTTCTAAATAAAACAATAAATCTTATAATACCCCCTATTTAAAACCCTCCAACATCCCTCATGTAGAACTCTTTCCCAAATATCAGTCATTTGTTCATCACCCTCATAATTTTTCTTGCCATATCTGTGTACCATCTGTACTATTATTTAGGTAATATTTTTCTTTAAATTTATTCATTTAAAATAATTTTAGCTTTCCCCTGAGCAATTACACTGGTAAAATCAAGTTTGAAGGTCTATTATTTTTCTAATATGTGTTAAAATAAATACTATTAAAATAACAAGGTAATCCATATATCACCTTAAAGCATCCCTCATATGTACAAGCCCACTTTGGGACACCTTATCCTATAGGATCAAGCAAAAATTTTTTCTGTAATTTGTTGTTGTTCAGTCACTGAGTTGTGCCTGACTCTTTCTGACCCCATGGACTGCAGTACGCCAAGCTCTTCTGTCCTCCACTGTCTCCCAGAATTTGCTCAAATTCATGTCCACTGAGTCAGTGATGCTATTTTTGATGCTATCTATTATTGGAATGTATAAAGTCTTTTATGATCTGGCTCTTGAGGCTTACTCTCCCATCTTCTCCATGAGTCCCTACTTACACTCTCTGTTCTGACCACCCTTTCTTGCCTCCAGTTCAGACTGCTTCATAATCCTTCATAATCCCTTCTATGCCATATATAAACACAGTATTTTTTGCACATACCTATTTACATGTCTTTTAAAAAAAACTTTTTATTTTGTTTTGGGGTATAGCCAATTAACAGACTTCCCTGGGGGCTCAGGGGTAAAGAATCTGCCTGGAGTGCAGGAGCTGCAGGAGACTTGGGTTCAATCCCTGGGTGGGAAAGATCCCCTGGAGGAGGGCATGGCAACCCACTCCAGTATTCTTGCCTAGAAACTCCCCATGGACAGAGGAGCCTGGCAGGCTACAGTCCATAGAGTTGCAAAAAAGCGGACACAACTGAAGCGACTTAACACATATAGCCAATTAACAATATTGTGATAGTTTTAGGTGAACTGCAAAGGGACTCAGCCATACATATACATGTATCCATTCTCCCCCAAACCCTCCTCCCATCCAGGCTGCCACATAACATTTTACATGTCTTTTTGTCCCTACTAAACTTGTTTAAGAAAATAATTGCTGATTACTGTCCATGGTCTATATGCCTATGCTTGCTCAGTCATGTCCGACTCTTTGCGACCCCATGGACTGTAGCCCAGCAGGCCTCTCTGTCCGTGGAATTCTCCAGGCAAGAATACTGGAGTGAATAGTCATTCCCTTCTCCAGGGGATCTTCCCAACCCAGGGACTGAACTGGGGTCTCCTGTGTTGCAGACAGATTCTTTACCATCTGAGCCTCCAGAGAAGCCCAGACGATACTGATTCATTTTTTCCAAACGTAGAAATGAAGTGAAGTCGCTCAGTCATGTCCAGCTCTTCGCGACCCCGTGGACTGTAGCCCACCAGGCTCCTCCGTCCATGGGATTCTCCAGGCAAGAATACTGGAGTGGGTTGCCATTTCCTTCTCCAAGGGATCTTCCTGACCCAGGGATCGAACCCAGGTCTCCCGCATTACGGGCAGACGCTTTAACCTCTGAGCCACTAGGGAAGCCCAGATATGTAAGCTCTTCTTAAATAAGAATAACATCATTATTTTTACTGAAAGAAATGTTTGTTTGTTACCCGACAATGACTCAGCACTGTAAAGTGGTATTTTACTCTTTGTAGTTTCTTTTAACATATGGACTCACCTGGGTAAAATTTGTTCAACTACCAAACATAGAGATTGGACTGGAGCACAGAAAGTATAGTTTGTACCCACATTAATTCCAATATTTATTTTTGGTTTTCAAAGTATAATAAAAGTACCCAAAGGAAAAGATAAAACTATACTGCTTTTTATAAAATGAAAATGCAGCAGTATAGCGTGAACTGACTTTCAACTTTTTTGATTTTTCTGCTGAGGGCAAGGTTTGAAGTAAAGAAGAGAAAGGGTAAAGTTGCAAGTTTTTACAAGCAGCATCAGAAACTCAGAGTTAGATGGTACCTTAGAGATAATCCAATCCAAACTCCTCGTTTTACAGATAGGAAGTGAATAAGGTCAAGAGAAAGGGAAATTCCAATCTAAGTAAGGATTCTTTGGCAGAAATGGGAAAAATACTCCCATTTTGAGCTATCTTATTTATGAGCACACAGTTCACATATGCACTTGCTTTGACTATTTGTGCCAGGAAGGGGAGACCAACATGCAGTCCTGGGATCACTCACAACCCCCACAGAAGACAGCAGAATGACCCGGGCACACATTGAGGATATATTTCTTTCTTTCTTTTTAAATCAAATATGCTGTTTAGTAATTAGAGTTTTTCTTCAAACCAACCCTAGAGTAGTTTGAAGGAATCCCTGTTTCATATATTGGAAATAAAAACCAGGGAGAAAAAAAAAAAAAGCAATTTTAGCACCAAAACTGCCTACATTGGTAGTTTTGGATGCCAGAGCTATGTATCTAGAGGCTATATTTCATGCATCTGATGTGATTCTGGATTTTTAAAAATTTGACCCCAGCTTTGTTCTTCTGATTCCTGATTTGGGGTCCAATCTTAATGATGAAAACCTGGAACAAACACATGAAAAAATGATCAACACCACTTATTATCAGAGAAACACAAATCAAAACCACAATGAGGTACCATCTCATGCCTCTCAGAACAGCTGCTATCAAAAAGTCTACAAGCAATAAATGCTGGAGAGGGTATGGAGAAAAGGGAGCCCTCTTACACTGTTGGTGGGAATGCAAACTAGTACAGCCACTATGGAGAACAGTGTGGGGATTCCTGAAAACAGATCTGCCATACGACCCAGCAATCCCACTGCTGGGCATACACACTGGAAACCAAAACTGAAAGAGACACATGTACCCCGATGTTCATTGCAGCACTGTTTACAATAGCTAGGACATGGAATCAACCTAGATATCCATCGGCAGATGAATGGATAAGAAAGCAGTGGTACATATACACAATAGAATATTACTCAACTATTAAAACGAACACATTTGAATCAGCTCTAATGAGATGGATGAAACTGGATCCTATTATACAGAGTGAAGTAAGCCAGAAAGAAAAACACCAATACAGTATATTAATGCATATATATGGAATTTAGAAAGATGGTTATGATGACCCTGTATGCGAGACAGCAAAAGAGACACAGTTATACAGAACAGACTGTCGGACTCTGTGGGAGAAGGCGAGGGTGGGATAATTTGAGAGAATAGCATTGAAACATGTATATTTCAACATGTGAAATAGATCACCAGTCCAAGTTCAATGCATGAAACGGGGTACTCAAAGCCGGTGTACTGGGTCAACCCAGAGGGATGTGATGGGGAGGGAGGTGGGAGGGGGTTCAGGATGGGGGACACATGTACACCCGTGGCTGATTGATGTTAATGTATGGCAGAAACCACCACAATATTGTAAAGTAATTAGCTTCCAATTAAAATAAATAATTTTTTTTAAAATGATGAAAGTCTGGAAACATCAGGAAGAAACTAAGGCTATCTAATGAGCCAATACAGACTGCTCTTTTAGATACAATGACTGATTATCATATTAGTAGATAATACCTCTTCCCCTCACTTCCCACTCTCCATTTTCCTGTTCATTAGATGGGGATAAGAAAGGAAGTGAAACAAAATCTCCATATTTACTTAATTGTTGAGAACTCTGATACAAGTCATGATTAGGAAAGAGGTTGAAATTAATGGATAAAAATGAACTGTAGGACTTACCTGTAGAATTACACTTAATCCATACTTTGCCTGCTTCCCATAACCCCAGTTAATTAAGAACTGACTGCACGACACAATGTTCTTTTCTGACAGAGGGGGCTGTCATGAGAGGGTATGGTGTTCCCTCTCTATACTTGTCAGCCAAGAAAATATTTCTCTGAGGAAAACATTCAGTACAATAGAAGATAAATACTAATATAGCAGTAGGAGGACCAATCTTATTTTTTTTTTCAATCTTATTTTTAAATTATCTTCAGTGGGTGAGTTTTGGAAATAAGTGGCAGTGTTTACTTAGAATGACATCCACATGGGCAGTTTTTCTCCAGATAGAAAATGTAAGTAGGCTTGAGGAATCTGACATACAGAAATCTGCTGTATTTGGGCTGTCTCTAGGTTATCTTTTTGGAGAAGTGGCTGAAAAGTGTCCAGTATCCTTTCAGAAGTATACTAACTAGACACTAGAATGGGAGCTCTCAAGGTATCTCTCTGACCTGCCTCTATAAACAGAAACTAGAAACTAGTGTTGATTTCCATTAGCAGACTCCTTCAGCTCACAAACCCATTTCCTCGCCTCATTGGCAATCCCCTTTTGAAGGACTAGGCTTTTCTAATAAACATCTCATTTGGAGTTGTTTGCCAAGGCATGGCTAGACTTTCAAGTTTATTTTCTTAAGCCATTGCATATTTCTCACTTCTCATGCCTAAAAACTAAGTTCATAAGAAGATAAGTATTTCGAAGAACAGCCAAAGACAGTTGTGACTCCGCAAGGGGAAAAGTTAAATGAACTGAGTATTTTAACCATCTTAAAGACATTTTGAATGAAGGCTGGAGATAATAATGTACTGGAAAATGTGCTAATAAAAGAGACAACAGAACAGTGACACCTTAAAACAAAGTCATGTATTATAGATGAGGAGAAATTAAAATTAGGGGAGTATTTTGATGATACAACTAAAATAGAAAAAGATTTTCTTAGCAAAGAAATAATGATAATGGTCAGTAATCACTTAAAATAGTTGAGTGTAATCAGCAATGCCTTGGGGTGCCACTGGGTGCCAGTGGTAGGTGAAAAAGATGAAAAAGAAAAAAGGAAATACATAAGAAGGGAAAAGCTAGGAATAATTCTTCTAATATAATCCCATAATAGCAGGATCATAAGTTACAAGTTAAAACTTTAAATATGGACAATAAAGTGAAAACATTGTTTACAGAACTGTTGTTTATAAAAAACTTCAAACTTTATATACTCTAGTAATAAAACCCTTACCCATGAGATGGTTATATGCTTTGTCACTGCTTTCATTCCTTTAAGTAACTATGGTTGTACACTAAAATCGTTCAAGTTAGTTTCAGAATAGTTTGGTAGCTATAAACATTTTTAAACAATTTGTCTATTGTCAGGCATAGTGGTACTCAATACTAACATTTTTGTGATTGTGAGGATGACATTCCTTACTTTTTGTTTTGAAAACTCTGGGCAGTACAGTATATAAACCAATTGTTTAATAAGACTATTAAATACTTTAACAGATTGTCTATATTACAAGAAAAAAATCCTTTACATAAAACAGATCATAGAAAAAAAACAGATCATAGGAGTTATCTTAGAGTCCAAAATTAATCAGCCTGCTCCCTAAGATTCATATGCTAAAATGCATTCATTTTAGAAACGTGTATGTGGGTCAGGAAGCAATAGTTAAAACTGGATATGCTGTCTAGGTTGCTGTAACTTTTCTTCCAAGGAGTAAGCATCTTTTTATTTCATGGCTGCAGTCACCATCTGCAGTGATTTTGGAGCCCAGAAAAATAAAGTCTGCCACTATTTCCATTTTTTCTCAATCTATTTGCCATGAAGTGATGGGACCGGATGCCATGATCTTAGTTTTCTGAATGTTGAGCTTTAAGCCAACTTTTCACTCTCCTCTTTCACTTTCATCAAGAGGCTCTTTAGTTCTTCTTCACTTTCTGCCATAAGGGTGGTGTCATCTGCATATCTGAGGTTATTTGATATTTCTCCCAGCAGACTTGATTCCAGCTTGTGCTTCCTACAGCCCAGCGTTTCTCATGATGTACTCTGCATATAAGTTAAATAAGCAGGGTGACAACATACAGCCTTGACGTACTCCTTTTCCTATTTGGAACCAGTCAGTTGTTCCATGTCCAGTTCTAACTGTGGCTTCCTGACCTGCATATAGGTTTCTCAAGAGGCAGGTCAGGTGGTCTGGTATGCCCATCTCTTTCAGAATTTTCCAGTTTATTGTGATCCACACAGTCAAAGAATTTGGCATAGTCAATAAAGCAGAAATAGATGTTTTTCTGGAACTCTCTTGTTTTTTTGATTTTTCAGCGGATGTTGGCAATTTGATCTCTGGTTCCTCTGCCTTTTCTAAAACCAGCTTGAACATCTGGAAGTGCATGATTCATGTATTGTTGAAGCCTGGCTTGGAGAATTTTAAGTATTACTTTGCTAGCGTGTGTGATGAGTGCAATTGTGTGATAGTTTGAGCATTCTTTGGCATTGCCTTTCTTTGGGATTGGAATGAAAACTGACCTTTTCCAGTCCTGTGGCCACTGCTGAGTTTTCCAAATTTGCTGGCATATTGAGTGCAGTACTTTCATAGCATCATCTTTTAGGATTTGAAATAGCTCAACTGGAATTCCATCACTTCCACTAGCTTTGTTCGTAGTGATGCTTCCTAAGGCCCACTTGACTTCACATTCCAAGATGTCTGGCTCTATGTGAGTGATCACACCATTGTGATTATCTGAGTCTTGAAGATCTTTTTGTATAGTTCTTCTGTGTATTCTTGCTACCTCTTCTTACTATCTTCTGCTTCTGTAAGGTCCATACCATTTCTGTCCTTTATTGTGCCCATCTTTTCATGAAATGTTCCCTTGGTATCTCTAATTTTCTTGAACATTTCTCTAGTCTTTCCCATTCTATTGTTTTTCTCTATTTCTTTGCATTGATTGCTGAGAAAGGCTTTCTTATCCCTCCCTGCTATTCTTTGGAACTCTGCATTCAGATGGGTATATCTTTCCTTTTCTCCTTTGCTTTTGACTTCTCTTCTTTTCTCAGCTATTTGTAAGGCCTCCTCAGACATCCATTTTGCTTTTTTGCATATCTGTTTCTTGGGGATGATCTTGCTCCCTGTCTCCTGTACAATGTCACGAACCTCTGTCCATAGTTCATCAGGCACTCTGTCTATCAGATCTAGTCCCTTAAATCTATTTCTCACTTCCACTGTATAATCGTAAGGGACTTGATTTAGGTTATACCTGAATGGTCTAGTGGT
The DNA here is from genome assembly GCF_019320065.1 of Cervus canadensis. NCBI lineage: Eukaryota > Metazoa > Chordata > Mammalia > Artiodactyla > Cervidae > Cervus > Cervus canadensis. The sequence continues at coordinate 137,169,628 of NC_057419.1, read as the reverse complement.
TTTCCCTACTTTGTTCAATTTAAGTCTGAATTTGGCAATAAGAAGTTCATGATCTGAGCCACAGTCAGCTCCCGGCCTTGATTTTGCTGACTGTATAGAGCTTCTCCATCTTTGGCTGCAAGGAATACAATCAGTCTGATTTCAGTATTTACCAGTTGGTGATGTCCATGTGTAGAGTCTTCTCTTGTGTTGTTGGAAGAGGGTGTTTGCTATGACCAGTGCATTCCCTTGGCAAAGCTCTATTAGCCTTTGCCCTGCTTCATTCTGTACTCCAAGGCCAAATTTGCCTGTTAATCCAGGTGTTTCTTGACTTCCTACTTTTGCATTCCAGTCCTCTATAATGAAAAGGACATCTTTTTTGGGTATTAATTCTAGAAGGTCTTGTAGGTCTTCATAGAACCATTCAACTTCAGCTTCTTCAACTTTACTGGTCAGGGCATAGACTTGGATTACTGTGATATTGAATGGTTTGGTTTGGAAACGAACAGAGATCTTTCTGTCATTTTTGAGACTGCATCCAAGTACTGCATTTCTTTTGTTGACTATGATGGCTAGTCCATTTCTTCTAAGGAATTCTTGCCCACAATAGTAGATATAATGGTCATCTGAGTTAAATTCACCCATTCCAGTCTTAGTTCGCTGATTCCTAACATGTCGACATTCACTCTTGCATCTCCTATTTGACCACTTTCAATTTGCCTTGATTCATGAACCTAACATTCCAGGTTCCTATGCAATATTGCTCTTTACAGCATCGGATCTTGCTTTCATCACCAGTCACATCCACAACTGGGTGTTGTTTTTGCTTTGGCTCTGTCTCTTCATTCTTTCTGGAGTTATTTCTCCACTGATCTCCAGTAGCATATTTGGCACCTACTGACCTGGGGAGTTCATCTTTCAGTGTCCTATCTTTTTGCCTTTTCATACTGATCATGGGGTTCTCAAGGCAGGAATATTGAAGTGGTTTGCCATTCCCTTCTCCAGTGGACCACATTTTGTCAGAACTCTCCACCATGACCCATCTGTCTTGGGTGGCCCTACACTGCATGGCTCATAGTTTCGAGTTAGACAAGGCTGTGGTCCATGTGATTAGATTGGTTAGTTTTCTGTGATGGTAGTTTTCAGTCTGTTTGTCCTCTGATGGAGAAGGATAAAGAGGCTTATGAAAGCTTCCTGATGGGATAGACTGACTGAGGAGGATACTGGGTCTTGTTCTGATGGGCGGGGCCATGCTCAGTAAATCTTTAATCCAATTTTCTGTTGATGGGTGGATCTGCATTCCCTCCCTGCTATTTACCTGGCACCAAACTTTGGTAGAGGTAATGAAGATAATGGTGACCTCCCTCAAAAGATCCCAGGCATGTACTGCTACAGTTCATGTCCCCAACCCTGCAGCAGGCCACCACCAACCCATGCCTTCGCTGGAAACTCCCAGCACCCATAGGCAAGTCTCCAGTGGGGTCACTGTTCCTTTCTCCTGGGTCCTGGTGCACAAGATTCTGTTGTGCCCTCCAAGAGTCTATTTCCCAGTCCTATATAAGTTCTGGCAGCTGTATAGTGGGGCTAATGGTGACCTCCTCCAAAAGGACTTCATGCCATACCCACACCCAGAGCCCCTGTCCCTGTGGCAGACCACTGCTGACCGGTACCTCCACAGGAGATGCTCAAACACAGTTCTGTCTCAGTCTCTGTGGGGTCCCTGGGTCCTGGTGTGCACAAGGTTTGTTTGAGCCCTCTGAGCGTCTCTGGCAGGAATGGGATTTGATCCTAAATGCAAATTTGCCCCTCCTGCCGTCTTGCTGGGGCTCTCCTTAGCCCTTGTACAGGGGTATCTCCTCACATCTGCTCCAGTGCCTACTCTCTTACTGAGGTTTTTCTGACCTTGGACGTGGGCTATCTTCTCACGGCTGCTGCTCCTGATCTTGGACCTGGGGTATCTCCTCTCAGCCGCTGGCCGCTCCAGCGCCATGCAGCCAGGGGTAAATGCTTTGCTTCATGGCATTCTGTGTGGAAGAATGGAAATGTGTGGGTAGGTCAACATTTTCATATACAGATCTGCATCATTCCTTTATTCACAACATTTCAGTGGGTTTTGTCATACATTGATATGAATCAGCCATAGAGTTACATGTATTCCCCATCCCGATCCCCCCTCCCACCTCCCTCTCCACCCGATTCCTCTGGGTCTTCCCAGTGCACCAGGCCCGAGCACTTGTCTCATGCATCCCACCTGGGCTGGTGATCTGTTTCACCCTAGATAATATACATGCTGTTCTTTCGAAACATCCCACCCTCACCTTCTCCCACAGAGTTCAAAAGTCTGTTCTGTACTTCTGTGTCTCTTTTTCTGTTTTGCATATAGGGTTATCGTTACCATCTTTCTAAATTCCATATATTTGTGTTAGTATGCTGTAATGTTCTTTATCTTTCTGGCTTACTTCACTCTGTATAATGGGCTCCAGTTTCATCCATCTCATTAGAACTGATTCTAATGAATTCTTTTTAACGGCTGAGTAATATTCCATGGTGTATATGTACCACAGCTTCCTTATCCATTCGTCTGCTGATGGGCATCTAGGTTGCTTCCATGTTCTGGCTATTATAAACAGTGCTGCAATGAACATTGGGGTGCACATGTCTCTTTCAGATCTGGTTTCCTCAGTGTGTATGCCCAGAAGTGGGATTGCTGGGTCATATGGCAGTTCTATTTCCAGTTTTTGAAGAAATCTCCACACTGTTCTCCATAGTGGTTGTACTAGTTTGCATTCCCACCAACAGTGTAAGAGGGTTCCCTTTTCTCCACACCCTCTCCAGCATTTATTGCTTGTAGACTTTTGGATAGCAGCCATCCTGACTGGTGTGTAATGGTACCTCATTGTGGTTTTGATTTGCATTTCTCTGATAATGAGTGATGTTGAGCATCTTTTCGTGTGTTTTTTAGCCATCTGTATGTCTTCTTTGGAGAAATGTCTGTTTAGTTCTTTGGCCCATTTTTCGATTGGGTCATTTATTTTTCTGGAATTGAGCTTCAAATAATTTCACAATTTGTATGGAAATACAAAAAACCTCGAATAGCCAAAGTAATCTTGAGAAAGAAGAATGGAACTGGAGGAATCAACCTGCCTGACTTCAGACTCTACAACAAGTACTTTTTGTGTGCTTATAGGACTCCACACTAAGCCCTAAGGACAAGATAGAGAAAAAAAGTGAAAGAGACAAGGTATTGAGAACACAATAAAGGACAAGCAGTCTGGTAAGAATAAACAAGGCAATAAATAAACAAGGTAATCTCAAGAGAATATTAAATTCTATGAAGAAAATAAACAGAGTAATGTGATATCGAGATCTGGTGAGAGGCAGAGAAGTTGGTCCACCTTTGACGGGTAGGTATCTCCTTTGACGCTAAAATCATAGAATCTGAAATCTGGGAAGATCATTCTGATTTGAACAAATAGAATGATGAGAAGCATTAAGTCTGGGAAGGCCACTCCATAAAAATGGGGCAGCCTTAAGGCAGGAAAGTGGTAGTTGTTCTATCATGTCTGACTCTTTGCAACCCCATGAACTATATAGCCCACCAGCCTCCTCTGTCCATGGAATTCTCCAGTCAAGAACACTGGAGTGGGTTGCTGTTCCCTTCTCCAGGGAATGTTCCAGACCCAGGAATCAAACCTGGATCTTCTGAAGCAGAGTCCTTATCATCTGAGCCACCAGGGAAGCCCTTATGTCAACCAATGAATCCAAGGGACCAAAACAAATGACCAAACAAGGGGACAAAATGGCTGCAGATCAAGGAAGAAATAGGAGGACAGTAGGAGACGAGGTTGGAGAAGGAAGCAGAGGGTCTTGAAACCATGGTAAGAAGTGTGTATTTTATTGTAAATATAAAGGAAGATCACTAGGGGATTTTTCCCAGGAAAGGACACAACTGGCTTTTTGTTTTATACCTTTTTCCTTTCACCCTGAAAAATTTCCTTTTGTATTTCTCGTAGTAAAATCTGTTGGTAGCAAATTTCTCAGCTGTTGTTTGTCTGAAAGTGTTTTTATTCTTCCTTCATTTTTTATATGGTTATGTGGTCTGTAGCATTTTTAAATACCCCTCTCCATAATTCCTGGCCCCTGGTTATTCAAACACTAATCAAGTACTGCTATGAAGGGATTTTGCTGATGTAATTAAAGTCTCAAATCAGTTGGTTTTAAGATATCTTGACCTAATAACATTACCCCTTTTAAAGCATTTTTCTGTGACTGGTAGCAAAGGAAGAAATCAGAGCTATCTGAACTGTGAGAGGAATTCAATGTGAGGACGATTCACTGTTACTGAGATGTAAGAAGCCATGGTGGTGGTGGTTTAGTCGCTAAGTCGTTTCTAACTCTTGAGACCCCATGGACTGTAACCCACCAGGCTCCTCTGTCCATGGGATTTTCCAGGCAAGAATACCGGAGTGGGTTGCTGTTTTCTCCTCCAGGGGATCTACCTGACCCAGGAACTGAACCTGGGTCTCCTGCCTTGCAGGCAGCTTCTTTACCAACTGAGCTAGGACAGAAGATCAAGAGGCCATGGGGGTAAGGAACTGAAAATGGCCTCTAAATGCTGAGAGCAGTCCTTGAAAGATAGTCAGAAAAAAGAAGGGGAGTGGGTTTCAACCCCTCAACATCAACAAATTGAATTCAGCCAACAGTATGAATAAGTTTGGAAGCATGTTTTCCCTCAGAACCTTGAGCTGAGAATTTGACACAGCTGACACCTTGATTTCAGCCTTTTGATTCCCTTCGTTTAGAAACCCAGTCATGCTATACTGAACTTCTGACCTAGAGAAACTGTGAAGTAATAGATGGGTGTTGTTTAAAGTCAGTAAGTTTGTGATAATTTGCACATAATGTAATAATGTGATAATTTGCACATAATGTAAATATATGCATTTTACAAAACCGATATGGCACACTCAAGATCTGAGTGACTGAACTGAACTGAAAGTTATAATTTGCATTCAATAAAATGCTCAGATCTTAAGTGTGCCATATCGGTTTATAAAACGCATATGTTTACATTACCCACACCCCTATCAAGATACAGAATATTTCTGTTACCCTGGAAAATTCACTCCAGCTCTCCTTGTCAGCCCTACCATCTCCAAGTAAACACTGATATGATTTCTATCATGTATAGGGTAGTTTTTTTCTGTTGCAGATTATTGTATTAATGGAATCATTCAGTATGTGCTTTTTGTGAACATTTCTTTTCATTTCTCTTGGATCACTGCCTAGAGGTGGGATTGTTTTGTTATAAAGTAAATTTACATTTAACTTTATAAGAAAAGGCTGAATAATCTTCCAAAGATGTACCATTTTGCCATCCCACTAGCAATGTACAAGAGTTCTTGTTACTCCATATCCTTTCTAACATTTGATTTTGTCATTTTTTGTTTTCATTCATTTTTAGCAATTTTAGTAAGTATTGCTATATCTTATTATGGCTTTAATTTTCATTTTCCTCATGATGATTTATATTAAGCATCTGTTCCTGTTCTTATTGTTTATTCACATATATCTTGTTTCAAAGTGTCTTTTCAAGTGTTTTCCTGGGTAGGTTTTCATTCATTATTGAGTCACAGGAATTCTTTCATTATATTCTGAATACAAGATATTTGTCTGTTCTATGTTCCAAATATTTTCACCCAATCTGTCGTTTGCCTTTTCATTTCCTTAATGTTGTCTTTTGATGAGCAGAAATTTTTCATTTTGATGAAGCAAAATATATTGTTTTTTTCTTTTATGGTTCATGATTTCTGTGTTCACTTTAAGAAACCTCTGCCTACCACAAGTTTGAAAAGATATTATCCAGTGTATTCTTTTAGTAGCCTTATCGTTTTAATTGTTGTGGTTAGGTCTGTGATCCATCTTGCATAATTCTTTGTGTGTGGTATGAGGTAGTTATCTAGGATTTTCTTCCATAATGACACCCAAAGCATCATTTGTTGAAGAAATTTGCCTTTATCTTAGTGAATTGCTTTGCACCCTTTTTGAAAATCATACGTGTTGGGTCTAGTTCTGGACTCTCTGCTTTTCCATCTAGCCTTTTTAAAATCATGTCCCCAGTACCATATTGTCTTGTTTATTGTTCCTTTATACAAAATCGTGAAGTCAGGTGTTATGAGTCCTTCAACTCTGTCTTTTTCCAGATTGTTTTGGCTGTGCTAGGTATTTTGCCCTCCAAATAAAATTTTAAATCAGCATGTAGATTTCTTAAAAAAAGATTTTTCACAATTGCCTTGAATCAATACTGTTCAATATAATTTTCTATAATGGTGACAGTGTTATGTATCTGTGCTGTCTAGTATGGTAGCTACATACATGTAACTGTTGAGCATTTAAAATATGGATAGTATAAATGAAAAACAAAGATTTTGTTTTATTTAATTATAACTAATTTAAAAATAAATAACCACAAATCTAAACTATAAAACAAACTAGTGAATAAAAAAGAAACAGACTCACAGATATAGAGAACTAGTGGTTACGAATAGGGAGAGGGAAAGGAGGAGGGGCAAGATAGTGTAGAGGATTAAGAGGTACAGACTACTGTGTATAAAATAAATAAGATACAAGGATATATTGTACAGCACAAGGAATATAGCCAATATCTTATAATAACTATAAATGGAGTATAATCTATAAACATTTTGAATCACTATGCCATGTACTTGAAATTAATATAATATTGTAAATCACCTATACCTAAATAAAAATAAAAATAAATAAATATAAACAACCACAAAGTGGCTAATGGCTACCAGATTGGACAGTGCAGCTCTAGGTCAGTTTGTGGACAACTGGCATCTTAATATTTGCTCTTCCTATCAAAGAACATCTTATTTTACATTTATTTAAGTATCTTTCAATTTCTCTCAACAAGGCTTTATAGTTTTTAGTCTTTTGCTCTTATCCCTAAGTTTTTTGTATTTTCTCAAATGCCTTTTCTGCATCTACTGAAATTTCAGGATGTTCTTTAATCTGATAAAAATTAATCAATTTTTATATATGAAAAAGTCCACTTTTTCAAGGTAGTTCAATATAATTTCAAGGTAGATCAAGGTAGATTATCCTTTTTATATATTGCTATATCTGACTTTCTAATGTTTTGTTAAGGACTTAAGTATCTATGTTCAGGAGTGATATTTGTCTATAATTTATCTTTCTTGTATGTTATGTTTTAGTATTACCAGTTTCATAAATTAGTAAGAAATGTTTTTGAATGATTTTGCATAGGATTGGTATTATTTCTTCCCTAAATGTTTGATAGAATTCATCAGTGACGTCATCTGGACCTGGAGCTCTATTTGTGGAAAATTGTTTGGTAATGAACTCAATTTCATTAACAAGTATAGATTTCCTACTTCTTGTACTGGTTTTGTCAATTTGCTTCTTCCAACAAATTTATTCATTTCTTCTCTGTTGTTGACTTTTTTGGCATAAAGTCATCCCTATTATTCTTTTATTATCATTATTGTAATCTATAGGGATATCTCCTTTTTCATTCCTAGCATTCATAATTTATGTTTTCATTATTTTCCTGATACAGTTTGTTCTGTGTGTATTCATGCTGTTAAATTTTTCCCAAAAAATTTTTGTTGATAATCTCTGCTATTTTTTCCATTTTATTAATTTCACTTTTATTTATATATTTTTTTCTTACTTGGGTTTAGCTGGCTATTACTTATCTGACTTCTTGAGGTGGAAATAGAAATCATTGATTCTATGTCTTCTTTTCCAATAATAGGCATTCAAAGTGACAAAATTTCTTCTAAGAGATGTTTCAGATGTATCACACAAGATTTGGTATAACTGTTTTATTATATTTCATTTAAAAATATTTTCTAATCTCCTTGTGATTTCATTTTGACCCATGAGTTTTTTGGTAGTATACTGCATAGTTTCAAAATATTGGAGGACTCCCTGTGTATCTTGTTGTTATTGATTTCTGGTTTTTTACGGGTGCCAAAATACCACTTTTTATTCTTGTGCAGGATTCTGTATGATGCCAATCCTTAGAAATGTATTGGGGTTATTTTATAACCTAACATGTGGTCTACATTGGTGAATGTTCTTTACCAAATGTGTATTTTACTATTAATGGGTCTGATGTTACGTAAATGTCAATTAGGTCAAATGGTTGATGATGTTAAGTCCTTCATTTATTTCTGATTTTTTTCTTTACATGTTCCATCAATTACTGAGAGAATGTTGTTAAAGTCTCCTTGTTTGTAGATTTGACTATCCTTTATTTTCTAATAGTTTTTGATTCATATATTTAGGACTTTTTTGATTCATATATTTAGGACTTTCATATATTAGGACTTCTCATCAGAATCAACACATTCGGGAGTGTTTTCTCTTCTTGAATAATTAACCCTTTTATCATTATGAAATGTCTTTATTACTAGTATATCTCCTCATCATAAGCTACTTTGTCTGATAGTAATACAGCCATAACATATTTTATATGATTAGGGTTTGCGTGGCATGTCTTTTTCCATTCTTTTAGTTTCAGCTTCCTTTTGTCTCTATGTTTAGTGTGTGTATCAACTAAGAAATATATAGTAGGGTCTTACTTTACCATCAAGTTTGACAATCTTGTATTTTAAGAAGGGTGTTTAGTCTATTTACACAATAAAATTGATATTTTAGGTTGAAATCTACCATCTTGGTGTTTGATTTTCATTTATCTCATCTGTTTCTTTTCTTATTTTTCAGTTCCTACTTTTCTAATTTAGGGATGGATAGGGAGGCCTGGCGTGCTGCAATTCATGGGGTCACAAAGAGTCAGACACGACTGAGCGACTGAACTGAACTGAACTGAACTGAATCAAATCTGTTAAGTATTGACCTTGCCTGCACTTGCCCAGAGCCAGTGGTTTCAGCATCCAGTAAGACAATAGAGCAGACATGAGCAGAGTAAGGGTGGACAGGCTCAGACTGGGGCTGCTGCTTCTGGTGCCACTCCTTCCCATGAAGATTTATTCAAATCAAACAACTGCTGTAACCCTTTGAAGTAATTCCTTCCAAAATACCTTGGCTGCCTCAAATTCATTTAACTCCACCATCAAGGCAGTCAAGTGCTCTGCAGTCAACAGCCAGTCTCTTTGTGATCTTGTTCTCCCTTCTACATCTCTACTGTTAAGAGACTCAGACCAAGAAATACCTGTACTTCCTCATCTTCTAAACCCAATCCAAGTGGCAACTAAACATCTAGTGTAACAAGGAAAAGGCAGGTCTTCATTGAATCTGTTAATTCCATGCTTTATCCCACTGATACAGAATATATTGAGAGTCTCAAATTTGATTGCTTTTGAGATATTTTAGTTATTCTTTTTGATCATTTTGATCAGGCTTCCCTGATGGCTCAGGCAGTAAAGCGTCTGCCTGCAACGTGGGAGACCTGGGTTCCATCCCTGGGTTGGGAAGATCCCCTTGAGGAGGAGATGGCAACCCACTCCAGTACTCTTGCCTGGAAAATTCCATGGACAGAGGAGCATGGTGGGCTACAGTCCATGGGGTCGCAAAGAGTTGGACATGACTGAGCAACTTCATTTTCTTTCTTGATCATTTTTATGATATTTTATATTGATGTTTTATTTTAATGATTATTCTAGAGATTATAGTACATCTATGACTTATTATACATTAAAAATGTACTCTATTACTTTGTGAGCTATTTAATAGTTTTGTAAAATATATTTACAATGACTATTCTCCTACTCTTTGGATTCTTGTCATATATTTTATTTTTACATATGCTATATCCTGCACATTCCTTTGGTGTTATGTCTACATTAAATAGCCAACAATCTTTAAAGAGACTTAATATGATAATAAATAAATATAATAATGATAAGATTAATGTTTAAAAGACTATTTGTATTTATTAACAAATTTACTCTTTCTGGTGGTTTTCATTTCCTTCTGTAGAACTATGTCTCTCTCTGATTACATTTTCCTTCAGCCCACTTAATTCCTTTCAGTATTTCTTATAGACAAACCTAGATAGCCATATGACCCAGCAATCCCACTCCTGGGCATACACACCAAGGAAACCAGATCTAAAAGAAACACGTGTACCCCAATGTTCATCGCAGCACTGTTTATAATAGCCAGGACATGGAAGCAACCTAGATGCCCATCAGCAGACGAATGGATAAGGAAGCTGTGGTACATATACACCATAGAATATTACTCAGCCATTAAAAAGAATTCATTTGAATCAGTTCTAATGAGATGGATGAAACTGGAGCCCATTATACAGAGTGAAGTAAGCCAGAAAGATAAAGACCAATACAGTATACTAACGCAAAAATATGGAATTTTAAAAGATGGTAACGATAACCCTATATGCAAAACAGAAAAAGAGACACAGATGTACAGAACAGACTTTTAGACTCTGTGGGAGAAAGCAAGGGTGGGATGTTCAGAGAGAACAGCATTGAAACAAGTATACTGTCAAGGGTGAAACAGATCACCAGCCCAGGTTGGATGCATGAGATGGGTGCTCAGGGCTGGTGCACTGGGAAGACCCAGAGGGATGGGATGGAGAGGGAGGCGGGAGGGGGAATCAGGATGGGGAACACATGTAAATCTATGGCTGATTCATGTCAATGTATGGCAAAAACCACTACAATATTGTAAAGTAATTAGCCTCCAGTGAATAAAAATAAATGGAAAAAAAAAGATAATAGAATAAATAAATAAATAAAAAATAGAGACATCACTTTGCCAACAAAGGTCCATATAAGTCACAGCTATGGTTTTTTAAGTAGTCATGTTTGGATGTGAGAGTTGGACCATAAAGAAGGTTGAGTGCTGAAGAATTGATGCTTTCGAGTTGTGGTGCTGGAGAACACTCTTGAGAGTCCCGTGGACAGCAAGGAGATCAAACAAGTCAATCCTTAAGGAAATCGACCCTGAATTGGAAGGACTGATGCTGAAGCCTAAGCTCCAATACTTCGGCTGCCTAATGCGAAGAGCTGGCTTGTTGCAAAAGACCCTGATGCTGGGAAAGATTGAAGGCAGGAGGAGAAGGGGGCAGCAGAGGATGAGATGGTTAGATAGCATCACCTATTCAATGGACAAGAATTTGAGCAGACTCTGAGAGATAGTGGAGGACAAAGGAGGCTGGCATGCTGCACTCCATGGGGTTGCAACGAGTCAGACACAACTTAGTGACTGAATAACAACAAATTTCTTATAGTATAGGTCTGTGGGAGACAAAATCTTTCAGCTTTGTCTGTCAAAAATATCTCTATTTCACTTTCTTTTTTAAAGGATACTTTAAAATTCTGATTTTATTGTTTCTGATAAAGAAAGCAGTTATCATTCTTATTATTGCTTTCTTGTGAAAAATGCTATTTCTTTCTCTGGCTGCTTTCAAGATTTTCTATTTACCTCGGTCTTCCAATTTTGACTATGATTTCCCTAGGTGTGTTCCGTGTATTTTTCCTGCTTGAAGTTGCAGAGCTTCTTGGATTTATGAGCTGGTATCTTTTTCAATTAAAAAAAATCTGGTCATTATTTCTTCAAATACTTTCAAATGCTTCATTCCCTCTCTCCTTTCCCTGATGGGACTCAAATTACATGTATTCTAGACCAGCAGTCCCCAACCTTTTTGGCATCAGGGACTGGTTTCATGGAAGACAATTTTTTCATGAACTAGAGGGGAATACGGGGGAATGGTTTCAGGATGATTCAAGTGCATTGGGGAGCAGCTGTAAAGACAGATGAAGTTTCACTCATTCAGCCTACCCACTGCTCACCTCCTGCTGAGTGGTCCTGTTCCTACTGGTTCATGGCCCCCGGGGTTGGAGACCCTTGTGCTATATCATTTGATACTGCCTTACAAGTCTCAGAAGTTCTGTTGTGATTTATTTCTTCATTCTTTTTGCTTGTTTTCTCTCTTTACTTTGATTTGTATAATTTCTGTTGACCTGTCTTTAAGTCCACCAATCCCTTTTTGTTTTGTTCAGTCATCTTTCATTCCAATGGGTTGTGTTGTGTTAGTCACTCAGTCGTGTCCGACTCTTTGCAACCCTTGGACTGTAGCCCACCAGGCTCCTCTGTCCATGGGATTCTGCAGGCAAGAATACTGGAGTGGGTTGTCATTTCCTTCTCCAGGGGATCTTCCCAACCCAGGGATCAAACCCTGGTCTCCTGCATTGCAGGCAGATTCTTTACTGTCTGAGCCACCAGGGAAGCCCCATTTATTCATTCCAATGAATTCTCTATTTTAGGTATTGCATTTTTTAGTTCTAGAATTTCCATCTTATTCTTTATTTAATATTTAGATTTCTTTATTTATTTGGATGTGCCAGGTCTTAGTTTCAGCACACAGAATCTTTGATCTTCACTGTGGCATATAGGATCTTTGGTTTTTTTATTTTGAACTTTGTTTTTAGTATTATAATTCACATTTTCTTGGCTCTTTACATGTATGTTAATTTTTTATTGTCTACTGGACATGTAGACATGTATGGTATGTTGTAGAGATTCTGGATTATGTTGTCTTCTTCCAAAGATGATTAAATTTTGTGTTGGAAGGCAGTTACATTACTGGAGATTTATCTTGATCTTGTCAAAGTCTGGTTTCATATTTTCTTGGAGAAGGGTGGGAAGGGTGGTACAATTTCTATTTTGCCCCTAGTTCTGAGGTGCAGTTCCTACTCCTGGTTTGAAATTCCTGCTCCTAAAATTGTGGTTTTTCTCAGGTTTCAAGTGAATGTTTGGTATGTTCACAAAGGACTCTACTTTGGATGGGTCAAAACTTTATTATATTCTCAGCACTATGTGACTTCTAAAATCTCTGTTGAGCTGAGGATTTGGCCAAGAAACTAGTGGGTATTCCTACACACATTTCTGTAACCCTCTCCTTTTCCAGTAACTGTCCAAAATTTTTTAGTCATCTTAGCAACTCATAACTCTGATCTCTTCCCTTCACTCCATGAGACTGCTACATTCTGCTTAGGCTTCATTTTCCTGCACTACAGTTTGGAAATTGCTCCTAGGCAGAAAGTCAAGGGGTATATGTATTTCAACTCGAGAGTGTTTCTTCTCTGAATTTAGTGGACTAGCATGTCCACTATCAAATGCTTAAAACCTATTGTTTTATATATCTTTTCAGGAAAGCATCTGAGTGGTGCAAAGGCCTCTTGATAAGAAATTGGTCCAAACCCATGTGAATCAGTGTCAAATGTATTTATAAGACTAGAATTTTTTAACTGAAGTAAGCTGTGAAACAAATTTCTCAAGATATTCTGTGAGGATCTAGGAACTTCCAGTGTTACTTAATGTGTTGCAATACTTAATTGTGTTTCACCAATTCACTATGCCTTTTATCCCAAGTGTTAGAAAAGCAAGAAATTAAGCATTTTGTCAAGTCCTTGCAACAGTTACAAATGTGTGCCTTGTGAGCCTACAGAAACTATGAGTGCTCTGTGCACAAGGCACTTACCCTCCACCCCACCATTGAGCTAGCTCCAGGAGTCAAGCAGCTTCCTAGCTGCTAGCAAGAAAGTCTCAGAAAAAATTACCTTGCCCAAGTGAATCCAGCAACTGAAGATACCCATAAAAGTGTTCTTATTAAGAAGTCTCCTGAATTAGGTACCTGTCATGGATTAAATTGTCATCTCCTTTGGAATTTTTCAGAGTTTTGTAAAAATTCTGTGTCTGATGATTCCATTTGTGATAACCTACTCCAGTAATATCTGAGGGCATTATTTCATGACTTGATTGATTAAATCAAACAAAAGAAACAGGAAAGTAAAACTTCCTTTGTTTCAGTGTCACTTTCTTAGGCAACTGGCATTAACCCTACCCCTTCCCACCACCTATAGCAAGGGGAGATACAAGAGAGTCCTCTCCCTTAAAATATCAAGATCTGTAAGCTTCCCTGAGGGCAACACAACCTTTACTGTGTTTTTCTTCCATAAGTCAATAATTTCTGAGTCACTTCATTGTCTACTGAGAAAAAATTATGTTTTGGTGTATCAGCATATGGAATCAAGTTAAGAAATTATTGGCTTCTATGTATGTACTAGAATGATGAGATAAAATCAGCTACGTCTTCCTATTTTAGCTTAGCCCCCAAAAGTTAAATAGCACTGACATTGCCACTTGCTTGCAAACTCAAGATCAGTACTACCTATACATGAGAATTCAGCACAAATTATCAAAGCAACCCTACTATGATAGAAATCAAGAAGAACCACCATTAGGTTCACGAGTATTTCTTTACTATTTGTATTATTTTCAACACTTTGGGGATTACTTTTCAAATTAAGAGGAGATGCACTCTGTATCGTCACTAGGTAGACAACATTGAAGTCCCTAGCTAAGTCTCTAGGACCATACCCATTGAATGCTGATAATATCAGCTAACTGTCCCCTCAGATTCTAAGTTATATTGAGTCACCTTCATTGGAAACTTTGATGCTGAAAGATCTCCCAGATTCAGCTCTTTCTGTCTGATCAAATTGCATAATTAAGTGCAAGAGATCTCAGATTAGCCTGGGTATTGAACTCGACCAGGACAGTGTATCCATAAGGGAATACCCAAAGAATTTAAAACCTTCAAAGGCTGTCAAGATGAGTTATCTGTCCAAAAGGAATGCCTTGTATGGGGGAATTGTAGCATTTTTTTCAAGAAGTCAGTTTCTTGTTATCTTGGACATGCTAAGTGTAGCATATCCAGGGTCTTTTTGCATGGAAACCTCAGATAGAAGATACTCCTGATGTGTCAAAATTGTTTTCTGATATTAAAAGACTGGAAAAGGGTATAGCCTGCGACAAGCTACTTAAAACAACCAATTAAAGGTACCTACTTTTCTACTGGGCAGAGGGGTGGGATATGAGAGGGAATGGAGAAGCAGAGGGATCACAAAAATTAGATAAGAATCCATATTAAGTTTGGAGAGTTATTCTAAGGTAATGATTTCTTCATCGAGGTAGGCTCACTTTCAAAACATCCTAAAGAGGGTCCTTAGTACCACCTCCAACCTCTGTTGTGCGAACTGGTTTCAATATATGGAGTAACAAGAATTGCTATTTTTGACAATGTGGCCTACAGATTGAGTTTTTAAATTATTTAGAAGATTAAAGTAACTCCAAAAAATTTAGAAAAATACAGAGAAGTTGAAAAAAAGGGGGAAAAATGACCATAAATCCTTACCCTCATCCACCTTTAGAAAATAATTATCATTAATACTTTGGTTTATTTCTTTCCTATTTTTCTAATTCACTAAAATACATTAAACTATCTTTGAAAAATTAAATAACTTTGTACATGGCAAAATACCTTCAAGCAACTCAGAAATATCTAAAATAAAAAGTAAAATTAATATCTTCATCTTTATCCACCAGTTGCCCTTGAGTCTCACAGATAAAAACCGCACTTAAATTTTTATTCTTCAAGTGGTTTCAAATTTCCTATTACACAGTATGTTTATGCTTCTGTTTCTTGATGTTTTAAATAACATCTATTAGTTCATTTCAATTCAGTAGTTAATAGCATAGATCCAGAAGCCAGACTCCCTGAGTTTGAATCCTGGTTCTGTCACTTCCTGGCTCTGTAACCCTGAGCAAGTTCCTTAATCTCTCTGGGTCTCCATTTTATCATCATTAAAATAGAGATAATAGTAGTATTTACTTTACAGTGTTTTTGTGAAGAGTACATGTTTTTGTAAGATGTTTAGATAGTGCTTATGATGTATTCAATGTTCAGTAATTTTTATTATCTTGAAAGATGAAAATTCTGTCTCATTTTGGTGGCTTCCTATGTCTATTCTACTACCCTATATTTATTATATTATTTTTAAAGTTTTAAAATAGATTTCAATAATGAATTAAGTCTCAGTTCAGTTGCTCACTCATGTCTGAATCTTTGCAACCCCATGGACTGCAGTACATCAGGCTTCCCTGTCCATCACCAACTCCCGGAGCTTGCTCAAACTCATGTCCATCGAGTCGGTGATGTCATCCAACCATCTCAACCTCTGTCGTCCCCTTCTCCTCTTGCCCCCAATCCCTCCCAGCATCACGGTCTTTTCAAATGGGTCAGCTCTCCACATGAGGTGGCCAAAGTATTGGAGTTTCAGCTTCAGCATCAGTCCTTCCAATGAATATTCAGGACTGATTTCCTTTAGGATGGACTGGTTGGCTCTCCTGGCAGTCCAAGGGACTCTCAAGAGTCTTCTCCAACACCACAGTTCAAAAGCATCAATTCTTCGGCATTCAGCCTTCTTTATAGTCCAACTCTCATATCCATACATGACCACTGGAAAAACCATAGCCCTGACTAGACGAACCTTTGTTGGCAAAGTCATGTCTCTGCTTTTTAATATGCTATCTAGGTTGGTCATAACTTTCCTTCCAAGGAGCGTCTTTTAATTTCATGGCTGCAATCACCATCTGCAGTGATTTTGGAGCCCAGAAAAATAAAGTCAGCCACTGTGTCTACTGTTTCCCCATCTATTTGCCATGAAGTGATGGAACCGAATGCCATGATCTTAGTTTTCTGAATGTTGAGCTTTAAGCCAACTTTTTCACTCTCCTCTTTCACTTTCATCAAGAGGCTCTTTAGTTCTTCTTCACTTTCTGCCATAAGGGTGGTGTCATGTGCATATCTGAGGTTATTGATATTTCTCCTGGCAATTTTGATTCCAGCTTGTGCTTCATCCAGCCCAGCGTTTCTCATGATGTACACTGCATATAAGTTAAATAAGCATGGTGACAATATACAGTCTTGACGTACTCCTTTTCCTATTTGGAACCAGTTGGTTGTTCCATGTCCATTTCTAACTGTTGCTTCCTGACCTGCATACAGGTTTCTCAAGAGGCAGGTCAGGTGGTCTGGTATTCCCATCTCTTTCAGAATTTTCCACAGTTTATTGTGATCCACACAGTCAAAGGCTTTGGCATAGTCAATAAAGGAGAAATAGATGTTTTTTTTTGAACTCTTGCTTTATTGATGATCCAGAGGATGTTGGCAATTTGATCTCTGGTTCCTCTGCCTTTTCTAAAACCAGTTTGAATATCTGGAAGTTCACGGTTCACGTATTGCTGAAACCTGACTTGGAGGATTTTAAGCATTACTTTACTAGCATGTGAGATGAGTGCAATTGTGTGGTAATTTGAGCATTCTTTGGCGTTGTCTTTCTTTGGGATTGGAATGAAAACTGACCTTTTCCAGTCCTGTGGCCACTGCTGAGTTTTCCAAATGTGCTGGCATATTGAGTGCACCACTTTCACAGCTTCATATTTCAGGATTTGAAATAGCTCAACTGGAATTCCATCACGTCCACTAGCTTTGTTCGTAGTGGTGCTTCCTAAGGCCCACTTGACTTCACATTCTAGGATGTCTGGCTCTAGGTGAGTGATCACACTATCATGATTATCTGGGTCATGAAGATCTTTTTTGTACAGTTCTTTTGTGTATTCTTGCCACCTCTTCTTACTATCTTCTGCTTCTGTTGGGTCCCTACCATTTCTGTCCTTTATTGAGCCCATCTTTGCATGAAATGTTCCCTTGGTATCTCTAATTTTCTTGAAGAGATCTCTAGTCTTTCCCATTCTATTGTGGTTTTCCCTACTTTATTCAGTTTCAGCCTGAATTTTGCAATAAGGAGCTCATGATCTTAGCCATAGTCAGCTCCAGGTTTTTTTTTTTTTTCAGGTCTTGATTTTGCTGACTGTATAGAGCTTCTCCATCTTTGGCTGCAAGGAATATAATCAGTCTGATTTCAACATTTACCAGTTGGTGATGTCCATGTGTAGAGTCTTCTCTTGTGTTGTTGGAAGAGGGTGTTTGCTATGACCAGTGCATTCTCTTGGCAAAGCTCTATTAGCCTTTGCCCTGCTTCATTCTGTACTCCAAGGCCAAATTTGCCTGTTACTCCAGGTGTTTCTTGACTTCCTACTTTTGCATTTCACTCCCCTATGATGAAAATGTCATATTTTTTGACTGTTAGTTCTAGGTGGTCTTGTAGGTCATCACAGAACCATTTGACTTCAGCTTCTGTGGTATTAGTGGTTGGGGCATAGACTTGGATTACTATGATATTGAATGGTTTGCCTTGGAAATGAACAGAGATCATTCTGTCATTTTTGAGATTGAACCCTAGTACTGCTTTTCAGACTCTTTTGTTGACTATGAGGGCTACTCCATTTCTTCTAAGGGATTCTTGCCCACACTAGTAGATATAATGGTCATCTGAATTAAATTCACCCATTCCAGTTCATTTTAGTTCACTGATACCTAAAATGTCAATGTTAACTCTTGCCATCTCCTGTTTGACCACTTACAATTTACCTTGATTCATGCACCTAACTTTCCAGGTTCCTGTGCAATATTGTTCTTTATAGCATCGAACTTTACTTCCATCACCAGTCACATCCACAACTGGGTGTTGTTTTTGCTTTGGCTTCATCTCTTCATTTTTCTGGAGTTATTTCTCTACTCTTCTCCAATAGCATATTGGGTACCTACCAACCTGGGAAGTTCATCTTTCAGTGACATATCTTTTGGCCTTTTCATGCTGTTCATGGGGTTCTCAAGGCAAGAATACTGAAGTGGTTTGCCGTTCTCTTCTCCAGTAGACCACATTTTGTCAGAACTCTCCATTATGACTTGTCCATCTTGGGTGTCCCTATATGGTATGGCTCACAGTTTCATTGAGTTAGACAAGTCTGTGATCCATGTGATCAGTTTTGTTAGTTTTCTGTAATTGTGGTTTTCATTCTGTCCACCCTCTGATGGATAAGAGGCTTCCCAACTTACACCTTTACTTTCATATGATCAAGTTGGTTAATATTTGCCTTCTGTTTGAAATGATGTCTTTTGTGATTTTTTTAGGTCCTTGCTACTAAGGGCTTCCCTTGTAGCTCAGTCGGTAAAGAATCTGCCTGCAGTGCGGGAGACCTGGATTCGTATCCCTGGGTTGGGAAGATCCACTGGAGGAGGAAATGGCAACCCACTCCAATATCCTTGCCTGGAAAATCTCATGGACAGAGGAGCCTGGTGGGCTGCAGTCCATGGGGTCGCAGAGAGCTGGTAGGACTGAGTGACTAACACTCACTTACTTACTCAAAGTGTGGTCCCTCTATCAATTGCCTTGGAATTTGGGAACCTGGGGGCCTGGTAGAAATGCATAACCTCAGGCCCTACCTCAGACTTTCAGGATCAAAATCTGCATTTTAACAAGGCCCCAGGTGGTTCACAAGTGCATTAGAATTTAGGAACATTGCTTTAGAGCAGTTGTTTTCTGCTTTACTCCTTCCTATGTGATTCTAATATGCAAGCTGAGTTGAGAGTCATTGGTTCAGGGCTATCTGTTGTGGAGATCTAAAATTACCTCAGACTCTCTTAAAAACCCAATACCTTGGGAGCCTCTCCATTCCAGGAAGCAGTTTACTCTCTTTATATTGCAGATGAAGTTTTCAGGTTTAATCCTGGGCACAAGTCTGACGTGCTAGCCACTGTTTACCTTGAATGGCTTGTTCTGGAGTTAGGAGGAGGAGTTCAACTGGCCTAGCAGTTTGGGGGGGGGAGTGTTTTATTTATTTTTTAATTTACTTTTATTGGAGTATAATTGCTTTATAATATTGTATTCAGTTCTGCTGTACAATGAAGTGAATCAGCTACTGTTGTTGTTTAGTCGATATGTCATGTCTGACCCTTTGCAACCCCATGGACTGTAGCCCACCAGGCTCCTCTGTCCATGGGATTCTCCAGGCAAGAATACTGGAATGGGTTGCCATTTCCTCCTCCAAGGGATCTTCCCAGGGATCAAATATGTGCCTCCTACATTGGCTGGCAGGTTCTTTACCATTGTGCCACTTGCGAAGACCATATAAGTCAATGTTACTGCCCCAATTCATCCTACCCTGCCCCTCCCTGTGTCCACAAGTCTGTTCTCTATGTCTGTGTCTCTGTTTCTGCCCTGCAAACAGGCTCATCTATACCATTTTCCTAGATTCAATACGTATGTGTTATTATGAGATATTTGTTTTTCTGACTGACTTCCCTCTGTATGACAGACTCTAGATACATCATGCAGTTCCTTAATTATGCTGAAAATTACCCCATGGCCCACTTAGGCTCTTGTATTTGAGTCTCAGTCTGGGCATGGCACTTCTTAGAGCTCTCTTGGAAGGAAGAACTCTTCCAACCCTAGTTTTAGGTTCGCAGTTTTCCCTCCTCTGTTTACTCCATTAATCAGATCCCATTTACTTTCTATCTTTAAGGGTTTCCTCAAACTTTCTGGGCTATTGCTGGATGCCTTTCTTATTTTTTTTAGCCCTGTTACGGTTTAATTATTTTGAAAATGTGTTTTCTTCCATTTCAATGAGACTGTGGAAGGAAAGAGAGGTAAATACATGTAGTCAGTCCACCATCTTTTGTCAGAACACCTTCCCCACATGCGTATGTGAAATTCATGGTCTGAAACATTCTCCAAACTGTCACAATCACACCTCAGCACCTTCAAGAAAATAGTCATAATCAAAGGATCATGCAGACAACTAAGACTGTACTGAAGAAGACTATTCAGAGAGACTGGCTGATACTGCCTAGGTCTTCAGTTGGTTCTTTTGTCATTTCATATTCAATATAGTGAGGGAAACTTGTTGATTTACATTGTGTGACATCTCCAGCCTTGCCCTGTTTGTGTCTACTCTGACTTTGATGAGGCCTTAAAAGTTTAAATTCCCGAAGCTGCTCCCTCTCCACCTATAATGACCTCCTAACAGATGGTATGCATTTAATGAATAATGGTTAGTTGACAAATGAATGTATGACTGTGCCTACAAAGCACTCATTTGTACCATGAGACTTTGTCTCTACTAGTAGGTTAGAAGCTGACCTAAGCTGGATTTCTGCTCTCTAATTTAGGCAACAGACCATGGGTCATATGAGTCCAGAGGCAGATGGGCAGGTGTGGCATTAACATAATGATCAAAAGGAAAGATCTTCCTGGGGAGATTTGTCAACAGCCAAACCCTTGGACTCATCTCTGCCACAGCCATCTGTTGGTGATTTTTTAGCCTCACTTCTGGAAGACACAGCATAACAATAAAATGAAGAAAGCAGTGATTCTTCTCTAGTCCCTGAGATGGCCAAAATGGAGTCACCTGGAATTTCTGCTCTTATTAGAAGAATACAACTGTTGATATCCACCAGGGAGCTTCCTTGTCAGTTTTTAGAGATGATATTTTAGATGAGGGAGGATGTGGATTTTGTATGCCAGGAGGCACTGTGCCATGCAGTGCTTTTGTTCCCTGGACTAAGTTATGATTGCAGATTTACAGAGATTGGTTGGTGTGGAATTAAAATACAGTCTTATTACAGAGCAGACAGGATTTTAGTCAGGCTTTGCTTGGTGTAATACAACCTGACACAGTAGAAATGATTGCCTGAAGGAAAACCTGTCCTCCAGCCATCTGAACAAATGGCAATTCTAAAGGAATTCGACTGTCTGTTGGATAATGTTTCCTTTGCTCAAAACACATGCTGACCACCTGTGTCTTACATACATCCCCTGTTGCTACTTCACCATCTATACTAAGAATGTTTTCTTAAAGTCTTTCCCCTGGTTTAGTTATATGGCTTACTTTCTGCCTTTTTTTCCACCAGGAGTCCCTGCTTCACACTCTTCCCCTACAAAAAGAGGAAACAGGAGTGTGTTGACAGATGAAAGATATGTGTTTTAAGGGGTTAAAGTTAAAAGAAAAACAATATGTGGAGGAGTTTGACTCCCTAAGCATGAGGGACATTGTTAGAACAGAAAACACTGTCTTTTGCTGGAGCTATATATAGCTTATGGTACTTGGTGGTATGACTGTCCATATCCTGGAATTTCTTGTAGGAAATAGCTGCACTTCATGTGGAAACTTTGCAAGGGACAGGACCCTAGAGGAAAAACAATCAAAAGGGTTTGTGAAAACAAAAGGAGAAAAAGAAATAGAGAAGAGGGAAAAGCAGAAAGAAAGCAATGTAACTGAGTTGATGGAAAGCTGTTTATGCATAGAAATAGGAAACAGTCTTGAAAGTTGTATTCCTTAATGACCTACAATCGTAGCTCTGAAGAAGGTAATCAAAGACAGACTTATAAGAGCAAAGCAGATTGAATAACTTCCTCAGTAACCCTATAGGAATTCTCAGTGAAAAGCCACTTGAAGAGAATTTTGGTTCATTAGAAAAGCTTCAGATTCACTGTAAGAGATTTGGGGTGGGGGGAGGTTCTCTGAATATCTACATATTCAGTTATCACAGTATAATGGAAACAGTGTCAGACTTTATTTTTTGGGGCTCCAAAATCACTGCAGATGGTGATTGCAGCCATGAAATTAAAAGACGTTTGCTCCTTGGAAGAAAAGTTATGACCAACCTAGACCCCATATTAAAAAGCAGAGACATTACTTTGCCAACAAAGGTCCATCTAGTCAAGGCTATGGTTTTTCCAGTGGTCATGTATGGATGTGAGAGTTGGACTGTGAAGAAAGCTGAGCGCCAAAGAATTGATGCTTTTGGACTGTGGTGTTGGAGAAGACTCTTGAGAGTCCCTTGAACTGCAAGGAGATCCAACCAGTCCATCCTAAAGGTGTTCATTGGAAGGACTGATGCTGAAGCTGAAACTCCAATACTTTGGCCACCTCATGCGAGGGTTGACTCATTGGAAAAGATCCTGATGTTGTGAGGGATTGGGGGCAGGAGGAAAAGGGGACGACAGAGGATGAGATGGTTGGATGGCATCACCGACTCGATGGACATGGGTTTGGGTGGACTCTGGGAGTTGGTGATGGACAGGGAGGCCTGGTGTGCTGCGGTTCATGGGGTCGCAAAGAGTCGGACACAACTGAGCGACTGAACTGAACTGACTGAACTGAATGGAAAATATATCAAGTCTGTAGTCAGATGATTTTGGTTAAATTTTAGATCTGTCACTCACTAGGTATATGGCCTTGGACTTGGTAGCAAACTTTACTGAGCCTTGATTTTCAGATATATAACATTTATCTCAGAAATATTTTCATAACGCATCTAACGAGATCATACATGAAAAGCACCTGCTTAGAAATCATTTATCATTATTGTCATTGTTTCAGTGCATAAGTTTTCAGTTTACTAAAACAAAAAATTACATTCCTCCAGGGTGCTGTCAAGTATAGATCAATATTATCAGGTCATCCATATGGCCTTTATTGTGTTAATTTGCAACTTCAACCCTATAATATTTACTCCTTGATGGTTACTATAAGAGATTCTTTTTGGATTTTGGAGATATGTACTTCTTCTCTGCAGTGAGAAAAAAATTGGTCAAAGGTGGACTATCCTAAAATGTGGAAATCTTCATCCTTAGTATTGCTAAGAATTCACATTCAAGAACAACTGATTTTCAAAATACCTATCAATTAATAGGCCATGCACTCTTAATAAACTGATTGTTCAACATTCTGAATAAAAAACTTAAGGAAGAAAAGTATGGCTAGTTTCTAATGAAATTTGAGTAAAATTTATTAAAGTAAGAAGGACATGGTGTCCAGTTTGATATTTTCTTGTTTACACCTATGTGCTATCAGACCACAGATGTAGCAGGTTAGTTGGGTGGTTCTGAGAAGGGTAATGGATTTTAATATTGAGTAACGGTACCTAGAATTTACAGAGCACCTGATATTCAAGTACTTCTCAGATATCATCTCATTAATTTTCAAGCCCATCTTATGAGGCAGATGTTGTTTTTGGTATACTCATGTGAAAAATAAGAATCCAAAAGGTCAAAAGACAAGGTAAAACAAGTTAAAGATACAGCTAAGGATTAGAATTCAGGCCCATTGACTTCCACTCTGTTCCTTTTATTATTTTTTGAAATGTCAGAGGTAATAATTTAAGTCAAAAAGATGTTCTTTCAACGACATCAAGTTAACTAAAAGACTGTCATTGAGATGTCTCAAATTTGGGCTTTGGTTCATTTGTTAACTGATAGTCTGGTGCCTTCCATAGCATAAAGTAAGAACCAAATCAAAGAGCCTTCATATCTGGGATGACAAGGAAGTCCTTTTTATAACACTTTCCTAGGTGTGTTTCCCAATTTTTTTTCATTTACTACATCTCTTCAAAATAAGTACATCAATGATTATATGTTTATGAAAGAAGAAAATATTACATAGATGGCTGAATGCCTAGCCTTTTATCTCTAGATCGTTGATTTGGCCACAATTCAATGAATCGTATCTAAAATATTTGTTTTTCCTATTTACTATATCACAGATCTTTTAATGTCAATTTTCCATGTGAAATAAGTTAGTGGCCATGTCTCAACACAGTTTTAATCAAGTTACATCCACCAAGTAAGCCACAGTCACTATGTGGTTATTGTTCAAGTGCTCCAAAATTAGTAGTTTACAGTTCTAAGGAATCTGACATTGAAAGGGTTCTTGGAGTCTTTTCACCCTTCAAAATTGTTCACTTATAAGCAGGAAATAAACTTACTGAGGTTGTGTCAAAAGGCTAGAAAAATAATGGAGTAACTGATTTGTTTCCTAATTCCAAGTATTAGAATATAATAACTCATTTATATATATTTATCTCCTAGCTGACACTATGAGTGGACAATGTGTTCTTTTTTTAAATTTATTTGTTTTAATTGGAGGCTAATTACTTTTTCTTTTCTTTTTTTAAAGTTACTTATTTGTTTTTGGTTGTGATGGGTCTTTATTACTTTGCATGGGCTTTCTCTAGTTGCATGGGTTTTAAGGGCTTTAAATTAAAAAAACAAAAAATCAGCCTTGTTATTTTCAGTTCAATAGCCCTTTATTGAGCCATTACACTGGGACAAACACTTTGTGAGGTGTTGGGATACAAAGATGAAAAGTCATAGTTGCTGTCATAATGATGCTCCCAAGCTGATGGGAGAAACAGACATGGAAACATATACTTCTAAACCAATTTGTTAAGTACAGAGATATGCAGAGGATGTTAGAAGAGCAGTCTCTTATTCCAGATGAGTCTGTTATGAAATCCAGTGTATTCTTGCAACATCTACCAAAAAGTAATTTTTGATATCCTGGGAGATTGTTTGAGCAAAGGCTCTATTATAAACAACCCCAGCCCCATCTCATGCCTCTGCTATTTGATTGCTATGTTTTGTCTCCTCGACTCAAGCCCTAACTTGGATATACCTATCTATTTCAGGGAGGAAGATTATGTCTTTCTCATTTTTCATCCCTGTGTGGTAAGTGTATTTCATGGATGAGAAAACTGAGGCTCAATGAGTAGGACTTTCCCAAAGTCACGTAGCTCATAAGTGGCAGAGCAGGGGATTAAAACATGGGAGAGTTCTTAACTATAGCACAAATGTTTCCCAAATTTTGTTCTTTTGGGTACCACTTTCATGATTTTGCCACATCTATATTAACATCTATATTATTACTTACTTAATTTAAAAAATTACTCTTTCCTTTTTAGAAACCTTAATCTTATCCTAAGCAATATAATCTGAGTAATCACAGTTTTCTAATACCACCCATGTATGTGTATACCCATTCAATAAAATAAATATGTAAATATTATCATGAATAATAGTTTGTTATTGTTGTTGTTTAGTCACTAAGTCGTTGCTGACTCTTTGCGACCCCATGGACTGTAGCCCACCGGGGTCCTTTGTCCATGGTATTTCCCAGGCAAGAATACTGGAGTGGGTTGCCATTTCTTTCTCCAGGGAAATCTTCCCAACCCAGGGCTTGAACCCATGTCTCCTGCTTGGCAGGCAGATTCTTTACCACTGAGCCACCAGGGAAGTTCAAATATTAGTTTATGTACCACTTAAAATCATCTTACATATCACAAAGAGTATGCATGCCATTCTTTGGAAACAGTGCCCTACTCTATACTATTTGTATATATAGCTAATTTATCACAATTGCATGCTTAGTAATGGATATATTGAATGAAACTTGGGTCATTAGGTGCTATCTTTTTTTTTTTTCACCTTCTCCAGAAGAAGAACTGACTGATTTGAAAAGACCCTGATGTGGGGAGAGATCGAAGGTGGGAGGAGAAGGGGATTACAGAGGATGAGATGGTTGGATGACATCACTGACTCAATGGACATGAGACTGAGTAAACTCCGGGAGTTGGTGATGGACAGGGAGGCCTGATGTGCTGGAATCCATGGGGTCGCAAAGAGTCGGACACGACTGAGCGACTGAACTGAACTGAACTGAACCAGAAGAATTATTTACAGAACAATGAGGACCATCTGAAGAAGTGATTATGGCCCAGATACAAGATAAAATGAGGGCTGACTGATGGAGCCATAGCCAGGAAAAAAAAATATTTTAGTAAGAAGAAAATTTGGACTAAGGAGAGAACAGACTTCACTAGCAAGCAGTTAAGGTGTGGAAACTGGGACTAAAACACTTAAAAAATCAGCAATATTGAGGGACTTGAAGCTATGTACCAGTGATTGTAACATATAGATACAAAGCAATACAAGCTTCTTTCACTCCAATGTTGTCATAACTCAGTTTGAGGAAATGTGTCTGAAATCAGGGTCATCAATGTTTTCAACACTATTGCCACTCCGCTTGGGAGACTCCCACGCCTTCAGGTGCTGGCAGCTTGGGTGAAGAATAAGCAGTTAACTGGCTGCCTGACTGTTCTAGGGCTTCCCTGGTAGCTCAGATGTTAAAGAATCTGCCTCCAATGAAGAAGACCTGTGTTTGATCCCTGGGCTGGGAAGATCCCCTGGAGGAGGGCATGGCCACCCACTCCAGTATTCTTGCCTGGAGAATCCCGTGGACAGAGGAGCCTGGTAGGCTACACTCCATAGGGTCACAAAGAGCCAGACATGACTGAAGCGACTGAGCATGAACGAACATGGTGGCTATTCTAAGAGCCAAGAAAACAGTTTGTATGTGTGAGCAGGCCTGTATTGTTATTATCTTTGCTTCTTTGGGATAAGGCAATGATTATAGATATTAATGAGGAGTGTTTGCTTGGACCTGGTGGACTGTACTCAGCTTAAATGTGAGTTGTTGCTGTTGTTTTCAATTTGTACCATTAATACAAAACATTTAAGAAGAAACCATAAGATTAAGGATGATATCAGAAGGCTTGTGGTGAAACCCAATAAGGTAGTATCCCCATTTTGTCTTAATTGGTTTTAACTATCAATCAAAGAGGCCAGATGGCCTCCCCTGGGCAGGAGAGCATTACATTTTAGGGAAATATATGCTTGTCCTTCTTCATGAATATTCGTACTCTTGTTCTTGCCAACATCATCATTTTTCATTTCCTCTATCCAATAGCAATTCAGATTTCATTTGCAGTCTTTAAGAATATGACATTGATATTAAAATAGCAATCTGTGGAATTTTTTTTCATTAAGATGCTAGCTTTGTTAACCTGCATTTTGGTGTCCTGTTATAAATTGGGGAACATATCCCTCTTTGGATTATATTGAGAACAATTTAGAAACACACTACAGAAAATGACAATAAATAGTACGTTTGCCTTTTGAAATCTGGAGTCATTTATAGCTAAAGAAAAAAAAGAAGAAATAAGAGCTGATGAATTTGATGTCAAATGTGGAGCTAGTCAACAGGATAGGATTTGAGGGGAAAACCAGGATAAGATTTTTCTAGAGAAGCCTTGGGAAGTGAGAGAGAAAAGCAGAGTAGTTTGTAGAATGAGAGTTACACCCAAACTGTCAAATTGAGCTGGAAGTTTCAGTTTGTACTTCTGTCCTTATGCTCAAAAAATGAGATTGATCTTTCCATCTTCCAGGGTCTTCTCTATTTCCTTCCATTTGGTTTGTGTTAAAAGCTAATTTTGGTGCTATGCCATCATCTATTTTATATGTTCTGTCTGTGTTTTGCAAGTTTTTTCTATTACACGTACTATGTTCTGTTCAAAACAGCTCAGATGAGATTTATTACTATTTTTATGTCTAGGTCATAAGTACTGAGAGAACATGTATCATATTGATTATCAATGTAAAACATCCTTTAAACATCAGCTCTTTGCAAGGCACCAAATAGGGATACATATAGAACCATAATGAAACTACAGTCCCTGGCTCTTAACATGTACAATTAAGCTGGACAGAAAAGAAATTAATCCCTGAAGAGACAACTAATAGTCTAAAATATAGCCTTTGGTTTTTAAAAAAAATTCAGACAAATATATTATAACTTAGCAAAATTATTTCTCAAAACTTCAGAGTTGTTCCTTTGGACCTTGCAAACTTATGCTAAAGTGGCTACCACTGTTCAAAATGATCTTTGGAAATCATCTTTAATATTGCCTTCAGAGCCTGTGATCCATTCTTTGGCATTTCCTCAGATGCCAAAAACATTTCTACTTGAGAAGATGAAAATTGATTTCAGGGAACAGTTAAGAGTCATTTGGAGCCAAAGGTGGTAAATAAGAAAGCCAAACAAGCCAAGTAATGCCACTTTGGGTTGAATTGAGATATGCCCACAAATCAATAAGGCTGGTTTTCTTGGATGGTTAGGAAAATGATTTTGAGTTCCCATTTTTCGCCCCCAATACTAGTGTCATTGGAATAGTTGGACAGCCTCCAAGCTATCAACAGGCAATTCTCAATCTGGACACTGTCTTTCAGAAAATTGAGAGAATTTCCCCATAAAAACAATGTCATAAGTGGTAGTTTGATCTCCAGACAAGATAACAATAGCCTTAAAAAGAAAAAGTATAGCTGAAGAGAGTAATATTGCTCTTTTAACCACACCTAGTCAGGATTTAGAGCCTTATTTCTATGGGGAAATGCAGTTGGTGTTCAAGTTCTCCCACAATTCTTGCAGCAGAATCTAAGATTCCCTTATTTCCATGATAACATGGCTAGGAAGGTCACATATTCGAGTTGGAGGAGTACTGATAGATACTACAGGTACCACTGATTTGTTATTTCTGTGTTTATGAAACAGTCATTTCTCAAGTGTTTTTGAAACAGGTCTCTCCTTTTCACCTTCTCCTAGTTCTTTCTCTATCAATTCATCCTCTCATGTTTTCTCTGTAGATGTACTCATTTTTTTTTCCATTGAAACAAACAGGCTTCTGTCCAACTTGATATTACCCCCACTAGACTTCATGTCCTCTTTCTTGTCTCCTCGTTGTCCAACCTTTTTCTGTCAATAGATAGATAGATATCTGTTTAAATAGATATGGCTCTATGTATATATCTAATAAACAAAAAGACATATGCTTTTATTTGGCTCATGTGATTATGGAGGCTGACAAGGCCCAAGACCTACAGGGTAAGTCAGCAAGCTTCAAGCCCAAAAGAGCCCATGCCATAGTTCCAGTTTGAGTCTGGAGACCTGAGAACTAGAACCTGATGGTATAGTTCTAGACTGAAGTCCAACAAGTTCAAGACCCAGGAAAAACTGATGTTTCAGTTTGAGTGCAAATACAGGAAAAAGCCAGTGTTCCAATTGGAGAGCAGTAAGGCAAGAGCACTTCTGTTTTACTGAGAGAAAGTCAGACTTCTTTTTCTATTCAGGCCTTCAACTGAATGGATGAAGGCCACTCCCATTAGGGAGGATGATCTGTTTTGCTGTTTACTAATTATCTCATTCAAAAACATCCTCACAGAAATACCCAGTGTTAAAGTGTTAGTCATGTCTGACTCTTTGCGACCCCATGGACAGTAGCCCACCAGGCCCCTCTGTCCCTGGAATTCTCCAGGCGAAAATACTGGAGTGGGTTGCCATTCCCATCTCCAGGGGATCTTCCCCACCCAGGGATCAAACCTGGGTCTCCTGCATTGTAGGCAGATTCTTTACCAACTGAGCCATCAGGGAATCGGCCAGAATCATGTTTAACCAAGTATCTGGGCACCCGTGGCTCAATCAAGTTGACACATAAAATTAACCATCTCAGGAAGTAAACCTGCAAGGAGTTAAGGTAGAAACCTTCAGTTTCTTCTGAGAGCTCCAATTCAAGGTCACATTTTGGTAAGCTAACTGCCAATAGAATTTAGGGTATAAAAGCTACAAAAGACAGTGGAGCACTGAGGCAAATAATTTCAAAACTCTGCTTTGCAAATTAGCAGCTCTCCTGTTTGTAGTGCTGAAAATTCTTCATTTTGAACCACATCCTCCATCAGCTTACGTTAGTGTCCAAGCCTGAACATGGGCAGACCCACTCCTAAGAGATGATGAGGTTGACCATGAGTATCATTATAACTTTTTCCATCTTGACATTCTTGTAAATATTTCAAGTAGCTGCTGGCATTTTTCTGAAAGATCACCATCGTCAAGCTTCCATTCAGCAGGACTTAAGAGCTCATCTCAGCGATGTGGATGATTATGAATAATGGCACTCATTTTAAATAAAAATTAACCGGCATGCCATGTGACCCTAGTAATAGGCTCACTGTTTACTGCTAAAATATTGATGAGAATCCCTAGGAGCACCTGGACAAATATAATGTTTTTGTATTTTTCAACCTGACTCAATCTGTAGCTTGGTTTTGAAAATGCCATTCTTCATGTCATGAAAATTTTTCTTCAAATAACTACTCATTGGAGTCCTTTTATACTCAAGGGCCATTTTTTATACAAATGTACCAAGTATTTTTTTTTTATCTTTTTTACTGCTTCTCTTAATTTTTTTTTATCTTTTTTACTGCTTCTCTTAATTTTTTGCTTATTTCCATCTTATCATATTTTCATGCTTTATAAAAATTGTGGTAAACATACATAACATAAAATTTGCCTTTTTAAGCCATTTTTATTGAGCTTTAATTTTTTATTTTTAATTGGAGGATAATTGCTTTACAATGTTGTGTTGGTTTCTGCCATACAACAACATGAATCAACTCAAGGGCCATTTTTGACTATTGCTTTCAATATTGATCATGATTTCTAGTGTCAACTGACTGTATATATTGCTGAGGTCATCCTGAATTTATGACTGCCTGCAATAACATTCTCTAGCATACTGTCACTGGGAGATGTGTGTGTGTGTATTTGAAAATAACAGCTCAGAATGGGTTATCAAGTATGGAATTGTTAGTAATGTGGAAGCATATAGCAAATATATACTGTTCTTCAATTTAAGTAATCACATATGGACCAGTCACCATGGGCCACATTAACAAGACAGGACAATTCCTGAATATTTTTGTGTAGTTTCCAGGCTGATTCTGGCAAGTGTTACCAAGTTAGAGGGGTGTTGTTGCAGCCAGAACAAGACAACCAAGAAGATTCTGCTCATACTTTTCCCATTAACCCCAGTCAAAGAGGGTACACCAGTCTTGGCCTAAGTCTCCAAACTTTACATGTAAGTTCAGGAGCAGAGGGGGTTCAGAATCTATAGAGAACACTTGTAAATTCTTTGTTTACATGCTATTGTTCCCAAAAGTACTCTTCTTGGTTTAACTTAAATATTATAATTTGAAAAATCTTCCAAAGCCCTTTATGGCTTCTCTTTAACTGGATCAGTATAACTTGGTCCCTCTTTGGACCCCAGTGTGGGACTTTTCATGATTGCTTGACCACTTACTTAATGGTTCCTCATACCAATATGGTACAGGTGGAACCTGTATGGGCCATCTGATCCTCTTATTTTTAATCCACTCATTAAACCAGCTTTGCTTTCAGTTTCCCTTCCTGAATAACATTTTGCATAATGTCTATTGGATAGATATTTAATATGGTTCCAGAAAGTAACCAACACAGGAGTGAAGCTAGGTATCACTGAATACTTGGTCTTGGCTGTGCACATGTTCATCAAAGCCTATAGAGCAATCTGTATGCTGTTATTATCATTTAAATTTGGGTGTAAAGATCCCGAAGTACTTCTATGTACCATATTTTCTGTGTTCTCCACAAAAGGTATTCTTTGCAGACATTAAAGGCAGCAGTGAAGAATGACATGCACCTAATGTATAAAATCCCACTCCCACATCTATTTAAAGGCAACCCGCCTTTCTTTCATGAACCCACACTATAGCTGAACAATTCAGGCTGAAAACAACCACATGACAGTCCAAAGTAATTTGTATAAAAGCAGAAGCTTTTTGCCTAAATTACCTAGGGAATGGTACATGAGTGAAATGGGGACATTTTGTTTGGGTGAAAAGATAATTAGATCATCTAATTTTATTGACTTTATTAGTGTCATTCGAAATATGATGTGTTAACTCTCAAAGATGATTAAACATCCTTTTCTTTTATCTGTTATGAGGCCAGCCTTCAGGTTTCAACTTCCTGGAAAGGCAGCTGAGCTGTAGAGCTCAGAGGAAATGTTTAGATGAAAAAAAAAAAAAAACAAAGATGACCATTGTTGCTTCTGGAAAACAGAGTGAAAAATAGGGTACTTCTCATGATGTTATAATAATATGGATGGATTTTGTTATATAAAACCGTGTAAGGATCACAAGTATGCTATCTAGAGTCAAATGCTTTCAAAACTTATGTGTTTCCAAGAGCCAAAGACTGAACAAAGGGCAATGTCCAAAACAAGAAAATAATAATAAATTAATTAATTCATTTTTTTACATATTGTTTCTATTACCACAAGACAGTTGTCTAAGCGAAGCTTTCTACTCAGAACAACACTATAAATATCTAAGAGTATGAGTCAGGTATTCTGGTATAAAATGCAAAATTGTGAAATGCCAATATACTTGAATTTCTAACATCCTGCTGAACATCTCCATAATATTTCTCCAAACTCTTTTTTTTTCCCCATTTATTTTTATTAGTTGGAGGCTAATTACTTTACAATATTGTGGTGGTTTTTGCCATACATTGACATGAATCAGCCATGGATTTACATGTATTCCCCATCCCGATCCCCCCTCCCACCACGCTCTCTCCAGACTCTTAAACTCAGTACATCCAAAAAGAAACAGGAAACCTGGCCCTCTGTCCCCTCCTTCTTCCTACACACTGGTTTTATCTTGTTCTACTAAGTTAAGAGGATCTCTAATTAGTTTATTAAAGCAGAATTTTTCTTCATTGAAGTTTTTACTAAGACTCCTGTTCCTGCAGATACCAGAAGAGAAATGTGGGAAGTATTACACACACAACATCACCTCAGAATTTGTTTTGATTTCAGTGATTTGAAAGGCTAGGTTTGGTGTTTGGTGTGTGGTGTGTGGTGTGTGGTGTGTGGTGTGTGGTGTGTGGTGTGTGTGTGTGTGTGTGTGTGTGTGTGTGTTATTTTCGTGGGGAGATGATGGAGAAATATTTTAAGAATGCCCCAAGAAGAATAATTGAGCAGCAATTTCTACTTGATGCTGGGACAAGTGAGGATTAAAGAGCCTATCTATTGTGAAGCAATTAGCCTCCAACTAATAAAAAAATTAAAAAAAAAAAGAGCCTATCTACAGTTCAGTTTTAATTTTCTTCTCCTGAATATAGTGCAAAAGCACAGGACCAGGTGTTTTTATTACAGAAAGAGGTTATTACATGTACAGGTAGAAGAAGAAGTGCCTTTTTGTACAGCATCATCATTGCAGAGAATTTGTATAAGCAGTTGATAAAGAAATATTAGAATGGGTCATCTACCCAGGCACTAAAATGGTTCTGTTACACTGAATGTTTCCCAGTAGCAACGTTTAGCCTTTAGAAGTTTTCACTAAAAGAAAATTGATTGACTTTGCCTATTGGGAGCAACAGAATTGTTCATTGTTCTTTTCTTCCATCACCTACCTATGCATATAGTCTTTTCTATTTAGAGACAGCCGTTCAGTAGTATTACTACAGAGTCTGGATATAAAGTGTGTAGTTAGATTGATTAAATGGCCTTAGCAAGCAGTACATATATGTGGACTTCATTTAGTCTGCAATTTTATGAAAGGAATCAGGGTAGGCTTCTACAAGTTGAAATTGCCTTTTGCACAGGGATGGAATGTTCTGGGAACAAATGTTAACAGCTAGATTTATGAACAAACCACTGATTTCCTCCAGAAGTGAAAGAAAGCAGAGGCAATACCTTGAAAACCAGAGACATTTTAAGGCAGGATTTGAAAAGGGAGAGGGAAGAAGCTAGTTAGACAGATGAACAAATGTTTAACAGAGGATCAGGGTAATCATTTTCCAAGTAACTGTGACATCCTAAAATAACAAATGAGAATAGCAGTTTGAATTTGTCCAGAGTGGCATCTCCTGGAGTCTATGACAAAACCAGCTTCTCCTTGGATCCTAGTGATAGGGCTTTCCTTTGAAAAAATCATGGGATGGTGAGTGCCTCTAGCTTAAAGCCCTGGACTGCATATGTCACATACTGAGCCAACCCTTGTAAGAGAAGAAGAAATGAGTGGTGGAAGCAAAGTGATGTGTCAGTGAGCTTGTCAGAAGAAATAATAAAGCTCCATTCTTGATAGCAAGCAATTTGAAAGTCAGGGGTCTGAGGAGGGATTGATTAAGGTGGCCATGGTAACAAGAATGGAGGAAAATTTTAACAGAAACATTTTGATCCATTTCAGAGAGAGAAGATGGGCTGGATATGAGAAAAGACACAATAGAGAAATAAATTATAAAAAATATAGATTTATGATTTCAGCTGTCCAGATAAAGAAGGAATGGAGGTTAAGGAAACTGAAGAAAAGACATTTAGATTTTGCAATAGCCTAAACTTTAGTTTTTGCCTTGCTAGTGCTTTATTGATCATAGAACAGGATGAGATTTCTCAGGGTTCCTCACTTTCTCTCCTCATCTCAGGGACAGTTTTGAGCACTGATTCTGAACCTGGGATCTATGACCTCTGCAGAGTCCATGAATATGATTCAAGTGCCCTGCATTTGTAAGGGAAAAATTTATATCTTTATTTTAACTAATCTTTAATTGAAATGTAGCATTTTCTTTAATTATGAATATAAGCAACACACTGCAGTAGTTTTAACCATCCCAGTAATTTTTCTAACAGTAATAATCACAGATATTTGCATATTATACTAAACTTTTACCAGATATTTTAAAATACAACTTATATTCATCACTATTTTGAATTTATGACATTTCTTAGTTATCACTGTCTTATTATCAATGCATTAATTTAAAAGTATATATGTTAATATATCATAGTGTGTGTAAATGTTTTGAAAGCTGTATATTTCAATTTAGTTTCCTTTGGAATCATGTGTATTTAATTGTACTTATTTGAAGAGATTTTTAGAGGAGATCAGCTTCTGACACGACAGTGTGAGGAGCTCTGCTGATCTGCTCCCCGATAAAAATGGAGATTATATATTATATAAAAGTATATATATTTACATACAATATATTATATGTAATTTTATATACTTATGTATATAGGTAATATATATAGATATCCCCATTTAAAGCCTCTGGAAATGGTCATAATATAACCGGGAAGAGTTAATTTCAAATTTACACTGGATCTTTGTGACTTTAACCCTTTTTTGTTATTGTAAACATACATAATGGCCTGGGGAGACAACCTGAGCTGCCCACCCACCAGAGAAGAACTGTGAGGAAGTGAAACTGACACATTCCCCTGCCTGATGCTTGCCATTCTTGAGGACATTTGCAAGGACTGAATAGTCTGTTTTCTCTATTTCCTCACCTCCCCTCCATCTCTGATTCATAAAAAAAAAAACCTGGCAACCTGGCCCTGATAAGATGGTTATTTTGAGGCACTAGCCTGCCATCTTCTCCATCAGCTCCTTTCTGAATAAAGTCGTTTTCCTTGCCTCAACATCTGTCTCTCAGATCCATTGGCCTGTTGTGCAGCGAGCAGAGCAAGCTTGGACTCAGTAACAATAAGGGCAAATGAGGAATGAAAAATCAGCTATTCAAGAAAATGGATGGAAATTTTTTTCCTTAATATATATATTTTATTGAAGTATAGTTGACTTACACTGTTTCAGGTGCACAGCAAGGTGATTCAGTTATACATATATAAAGATAATATTTTTGAGATTATTTTCCATTATAGGTTATTACAAGATATTGACTATAGTTCCCTGTAAGAAAGTCTGGTATTTGAACCAAGACCACTCTCTCCCTTGCCCTGTCAGTTGAGTGAGGAGACTCCACTCCAGATTGCTAGAGCCAAGAACACAGGGCTCCCCCTCTCCACAGCTTTCAGCTAATGGGCTTTCTTCCCAGGAGGACCAAGATGTCAGTGTTTTCTCATCCTACTCCCAGCTGCCTATTGCTGAGGCTAAACCCTGGGCAGTGCAGTTGAGGTGGGGATTCCTTTCTTCTCTCTACTCCACCCTTGTGAAACAGTGGCTCTACTTTGGCTCTGGCATGCTGAAAATACTTGGGCCTCAATAGCCCATTCCCCAGTTCATAAGGCAGTGTTTCCATACCAGGAGAGACAAGCCAAGAAAACCTCAGATATTGCACCCCCGCCCCTTACCTGAGTGAGCACTGAGCTCCTAGAATGGGGTTGTCACTCAAAAGAGAAGCTTACCTTCGTTCCCACCACTGGAGCTAGAGCCCAGGCCCAGAGATTTTCCTGGGATGGAGAGAGAAGGAGAGAAGTAGACCATTAAGCAGATCGCTCCTGTTTCAGGAACAGACTTTCTTTGCAGTAGAGCATGGAGAAGTGTAAATCTAAAAAAAAGAGTAGAGATTGTGGTGAAGGAAATGGAGCAGAGGACTGAGAACCTAGTGCCTATATAGCCTACACTATAGGTCAGCTAGTTTGTAGGAGAAATCAAGGTAATGAGTGAGCTGGGAGGAACCCTGATGAAGTCAGAACAAATATCAAGTACTGACCTCAGAAGTTACTGATTAGATCAGCCTGTAGAGGAATTCATGCCTCAGGGCTATTGTAATGGCTAATAGAGTAATCAGCAGGCAAGTAGTGGAGCTTAACAGCTGAGTGTGGTCAAGGAAAGGGCAGAAGAGTTGCTGGTGTTAGTTGCTTCAGTTGTGTGCAACGCTTCACAACCCCATGGACTGCAACACGCCAGGCTCCTCTGTCCACGGGATTCTCCTGGCAAGAATACTGCAATGGGTTGCCATTTCCTCCTCCGGGGATCTTCCCGACCCAGGGATCAAACCCATGTTTCTAACGCCTCCTGTATTGGCAAGTGAGTTCTTTACCATTAGCACCACCTGGGAAGCCCTCCTGAGGTCGTTAAAAAATGTTCTAAAGTCAGCTGTGGTAATGGTTGCGTATATCTGTGAATATACCAGAAACCACTGATTTATACAAAAGGGTGAATTGCATGGCATGTGAATTATATTTCAGTAAAGATATATTTTAAAAGAAAGGAAAAAAAAGACTTTAAATAAATTGTCCAATAGGTTTCACCAAACTTCCCAACAGGTCCATGGCACCTCAAAATGGATAAGAACATCTAATTGAAAGCTACTTTAGTAAATAAAATTTAGTCCCCTAAGGCTGTGCTGTGGCTATATGACACCCACTAGTCACATATGGCTATTTACCTTTGATTTTAAATTTAAAGTTCAGTTCCTCATTCACATTAGGCACATTTCAAGTGATCAACAGTCACATGTGGCTAGTGGCTACAGAATTGGAAAGTGCAAATACAGAACATTTCCATCATTGCAGAAAGTGCTATTAAACAGCACTGTAATTGCGCCACTTTACCCAGATCCAACTACCACCAAATTAGGTGAAAGGACCAAATGGATTTCTTAGAAAGCTGACATCAGTATCAATCACAGAGCACCACTGTGTTCTTGGAACTTTACATGTTTCATTTAATCCGCTAACAACTGCATGGTAGGATATTTCTCATGTACAAATGAATTTCTGAAGTCAAGTAGACTTTAAATTGTAGCTAAAACCTCCCACCACTTCAAGAAGTGGGATCAGTCATCAGAGATCCTAAGAAAGGACTTGGAGCTTGCCTGGAGAACTCTGGCAACCTTATGTTAAAAGCTGCCGGGTATTTCAGATCAGTTGAAGTATGCTTAGTTGGAATATCTGAGGCTGGATGCAGTTAGAAGATGAATATAAAATGTCTTTAATAGGAGCATAAAGAACACAAACTGATTAACAATATTGCTTTGCTTTGTCTTGCCACTGTATTTGGATCACTCTCATATTGTTTGGTTCACAACTATAGCTGTAAAAATAGCAGCAACTACAACAACAGAATAACTATACAGTTTAGCCAAGATTTAATGAAAAGGCTGTCACTGACTTGTCTGACTGCCAGACTGTGATTTTAAATTTGTCTCCTGGCTTTTAGAAACAAATGCATTTCCCACCCTGAAGCCATCTTGTAAATGTATTTTCCAGCTCTTTTTCGTTTTCACACTGAAATGTGCTCCTTGATATGCATTACAATTTATGAATATTGGAAACAGCGAAAATATGAAACTAAAGTTAGGAGCAAATTTGACAATGTAAAGAAATTGCATCATTACAAGCTTCCAAAAAGACATGTTTATAATGCATTTATCACTGTCATTTGGCTTACACTGGCCTCTTCATGGTAGCAGATATTTTCCTGTGGTTGCATGGGTATTTTTTTTTTAAGCAGTTCCTTAGTTAATGACACAAATGCCTTTTCAGACAAGTCATGATGACCTTTAACAATGATTTGATTCAGAGGTGGACCACCAATAAGAGTCAAACATTCTGTTATTGCCAAAACAGCTTTCCATTTTACTGTTTTTTTTAAAGCAAATAGGAAATGATATATTAATCAAGTTTTTCCTACCTGCAAAATGTCAATTTGAATTTCATGATTTGAAAGAGCTTCACTGATGGATTAATTTATATCAAAGTTGCTTCTAATATTATTTCACGTAATACTTTGGTCATAAAGAAGGTGTATAAAGGAATGATTCTCATCTGTAAGAATGAAAGTAAAGAAGGGACTGAATTCAGCATTTCTTTTCTGAACTAATGTACACCAAGCATTTGAGCAAGTATTCTTATTAATCTTCATTTTTCTCCATCATGAAAAAAATCTTTGCAATAAAGTGCATGAAGTGCACTAATCTGGAATGCACATCTCGAGTTTTTCCATATGTCTACACCCGTGTAACCATGACCTAGATCACGAGTCAGCAAACTTTTTTGTAAAGGCCAGAGAGTAAATATTTTAGGCTTTTCAAGCCATATGGTCTCTGTCGCAACTATTCAACTTTGCCTTCTTTGCACAAAAGCAGCCTTAAATAACGTGTAAACAAATGGGTGTGGCTGTGTGCCAATAAATATTTATTTAGGGACACTGAAACGTGAGTTTCATATAATTTCCACATGCTATGAAATATTCTATTTTTTCATTTCCCCCCAACCATTTAAAATATAAAAATTCTTCAACACCAAAGAAATCTTCCTCAAGCCCCTTCTTAGTTTATACCCTCCCTACGGAGGCAATAGTCATTCGAACTTCTATTAATATTACCATTCATGAGATTTGCCTGTTTTTGAACTTCATACAGGGCTTCCCATGTGGCTCAGTGGTAAAGAATCCACCTGCCAAAGCAGGAGATGTGGGTTCCATCCCCTGGTGGAGGAATTGGCAACCCACTCCAGTATTCTTGCCTGGGAAGTCCCATAAACAGAGGAGACTGGCAGGCTACAGTCCATGGGGTCGCAAGGAGTCGGAATCAACTTAGTGATTGAGCATGCACGTCTGAACTTCATAGAGGTGGAATCATATAATATGTATTTTTTTGTGTCTGACTTCTTTCACTTATGGGCTTCCCTGGTGGCTCAGACAGTAAAGAATCAGCCTGCAATGCAGGAGACTCCGGTTTGATTCCCGGGTCAGGAAGATGCCCTGGAGAAGGGAT
The DNA here is from genome assembly GCF_019320065.1 of Cervus canadensis. NCBI lineage: Eukaryota > Metazoa > Chordata > Mammalia > Artiodactyla > Cervidae > Cervus > Cervus canadensis. Next base: position 137,129,854 of record NC_057419.1, on the reverse strand, counting down.
TGGTTACCCACCCCAGTATTCTTGCCTAGAAAATCCAGTGGACAGAGGAGCCTGGCACGAGTCTGACATGACCGAATGACTTTCACTTTTCTTTCACTTATAGGTCCTGTCTGCTGTGCGATTCAGCTATGTGGTTTTTGTTGTTGTTGTTTAGTTGCTAAGTTGTGACCCTGTGGACTGCAGTCTGCCAGGCTCCTCTGTGCATGGGATTTCTGAGGCAAGATTATTGACATGGGTTGCCATTTCCTTCTCAGGGGATCTTCCCGACCCAGGGATTGAACTGGTGTCTCCTGCATTGGCAAGTGGATTCTTTACCACTGTGCCAGGAGGGAAGCCCCCACAATGTGGTATACATCAGTAATTCATTTATTATTGCTGTGAAGCATTCTGCTATAAGAATACATAATTAATAATACATTATTTATTTGTTCTACTCTGTATGCTTGAGTTGTTTCCAGTTTAAGGCTATTATGAATAAAGTGAGCTTCCCTGGTAGCTCCGTTGGTAAAGAATCCGCCTGCAATGCAGGAGACCCCAGTTGGATTCCTGAGTCGGGAAGATCCCCCGGAGAAGAGATAGGTTGCCCACTCCAGTATTCTTGAGCTTCCCTGGTGGCTCAGACGGTAAAGAATGCGCCTGCAGTGTGGGTTGACCTGATTCAGTCCCTGAGTCGGGAAGATCCCCTGGAGGAAGGCATGGCAACCCATTCCCCAGTATTCTTGCCTGGAGAATCCCCATGGACAGGCTACAGTCTGTCCTCCTGGTGGTATACAGCCCATGGGCTCGCACAGAGTTGGACACTACTGAGTGATTAAGCACATAAATAAAGCTGCTATGAACATTCTCGTGCACATTTTTGGTAGACATAGGCATTGATTTCTCTGTGTGTGGGTGTCTCTTTTTCTCTTTGAGTGTGTGTGTATGTGTGTGAAAAATGGCTCAAGACTATTATATGTGCTTGTCAGAACCACTTATAGAATATGAACTTGGGAGACCATGTGAGCCTCTCCCTTTTTTTTTCTTTTTTTTATGGTGAGAACTATTACAGCATCCAGTGTTAGATGGCAATGGGAAGGTTCCTGGCAGAATAGGTAAGATGGAGAACTCCCTGCTGAAGTGAGCACTGCTCCCACCAAGAGCACAGAAAAGATCCTAAGACTGCAATGAGTTCCAGGCACACAGACATTGAAAATGGGCTACATTCAGCCCTGTATCTGCCTTACAAGGAGTATACCCCCCCGAAATCACATAGCCCTGCAGGGCTAAGGAGGGATGTAAATGTCTGGCACTAGAGATCTGGAAAACTGTTGGTCAGTTCATCATGTTGATCCCCTGTCAGCCCTGGCTTCAGCTCTGGGTCCCATACTACCATAATTGTGATTCCCAAACAATTGCATTTGTTAACTAAAATGGGAAAAAAGAACATATTTTCTAGATACAGATTATAATAATTTGTTTCTGAGCAGCAGATACTGCTGTGAGCAGTTTGCCTCTGAATAGGAGATAATAAAACTTAATTTCCAAGTTACATAGAGCACAAAAGAAACAAATATTGAAGGTTTCCAATGAGAAAGAAGTAATGAGAGTGATTTCTCTCTTCCCTGATCACCATGATTTTCCTTCTTCTATGTCTCAGTTTTCTCCATCACTCTCAGCCTCCCTCTCCTCAAAGATTTTTCTTTAGTTTCCTTCTCTGTGTAGATCTGTCTCTCACTCTATTTTTTTGTGTGTACGTCTCTCAATTTCTCAATCTCAATCTTACCCTCTCTCTGTTTCACTCTGTGTATCTGTGTCACTGTTTTTATCTTGCCATCTTTCACTGTCATTGTCTCTTTCTCTCTTGTACCATTGTGTATCTCTGCATATGTGTGTGTCTCTCTCTGTGTTTCTATTTCTTTTTATTTCTGTGTGTGTGTGTCTCTTTGTGTCAGTCTTGTGTCTTTGTGTGTGTCTCTCTCCATGGATGTCCTCTGTCTCTCTCACACCACACGTACTCACACACACAGGCCTACAGGCCTGTCCCCCAGCCATAGAGAGAACAAAGTGAAGTATTCTGGAACATTGCACCTATTCAGAAAGAAGTTCAGTAAAATGGAAACCCCTAAAGAAGAGTGGGGGCACCTTTCACCCTCATTCTGCTTGTTCAAATCTCAAGATAGAAATGGTCTAAATGCAGATTCCTATTGAGGTTTTGTCTAAAGCCACTCTTTTTAAATGAGCCAGCAGGGTTAAGCTTAAATATTGGGTAAATATGAGGTTGCCTATAGTGTGTAATTTGAGGAAGGCCACACACAGCAAAATTTGCCATGGTGCTGTCATGCTATCTTTAGTGATTCACTTCATTAGTTTCACCATTGCTGTCTTCCTACTTTTCTCTTTGGAAGTGCAAATATTCCTGGAAGATAGTGAGAGGATAACAGGCAGGAAGGCCAGGGGTCTCCAAATGGAGGAAATAGGCTGCAAGTGTCAGACATTTTTCTCTCTCTTAAGCGGCAGGAGGAAACAAACTATTGATATTTTTTTCCTTCTCTATACAAATTTAAAAGGAGGTTTCTCTGAAAATACTGTGTTGCCATAATGACAACTGGTTTCACCTGAAGTTAACTATTCTCAAACCTTGAGTTAACCAATGCATTTTTCTTATGGAAATGTTTGTCTTAATCTATGTTAATGTACTATGCATTTACCCCAGACTCCTGCCTAATGGCTCAGAACCTACTTGAAAAACCAGTATGTTATACTCAGATATTGTTCCCCTAATCTATGTAAACGAAACTATTTGTATGGTACTCTGCCCTTCTACAAGATTCAAGGCAATCGTTTTATGGCTCCGGATGAATCGTCTGGTGCCAAGATTATCCCAAAATGCGTGTTATGGGATGGGGGGGCCTGGTGCCATTCTGAGTTTTAAGACATTCCTTTCTTTCATTAACAGACTGCTAGTGACTATGAAACATCCAGCTGAAGACTAGCAGGGGGGTATTCTTTCTGCCCGCTTCTGATGCCTATGTCAGAAGCTTTCTATATTTCCTTTATACTTTAATAAAACTTTATTACACAAAAGCTCTGAGTGATCAAGCCTCATCTCTGGCCCTGGATTGAATTCTTCTCCTCCGGAGGCCAAGAATCCTTTTCACCTTTCAATAGAATGTAATAAAGACATTCACAGTGAGATGTTAGCAGCTTGTGAGAGGCAAGAGAAGCTTCTAATGGCCACCTGGGATGGTGTGTGTGTGTGTGTGTTTGCACATGTGTTTCTTTTACTAGAGATACAGTGAAAGTGGAAGTCACTTAGTCATGTCCTACTCTTTGTGACAACCATGGACAGTCCATGGAATTCTCCAGGCCGGAATACTGGAGTGGGTAGCCTTTCCCTTCTCCAGGGGATCTTCCCAACCCAGGGATTGAACCCAGGTCTCCCACATTGCAGGCAGATTCTTTACCAGCTGAACCACAAGGGAAGCCCTAGAGATATAAGGGAGTAGAAAATGGAAGTAAGGATGACAAAAAAAAAAAAAAAATTAGGAGTGAAATTAACTCTAAGAGTGTTAATTGGAAATTGACACACTTATTGTTGAGGGAACTAGGCCAAATCACTTAGTTTCTGTAAACCTCAGCTTCTCTGGACAACAAATGTGGGAGAAGGTGTGGTGAGGGAGTACACTAGGTTTTAGACTCCCTGACCCCTACTTTAATTAGAGACTCTCCTTTTTACGAGGTTCCTATATTGTTCTTTCCTATGTTGACTGAAGAAATTTGAAGAAAAGAAACTTGAAAAAATAGTGCTAGATAATCTCTAAAGTCTCTTTCTACTCAGAACAATTCTGATTCCAATCCTAAAGCACACAGGTGTGGGACTACTTCCAGGAATGCTTATGCTTCATTTAAGAATGTGTATACTAAAAGATATGCCAAACAGTTTTATTAATCAGTAATTCTTCAATTTGTATATTTCACTACTTTTGATGTACTCTTTAAAACTCTTTTAAATCACCCTTGGTCATTTTACAGATTTATTCATACAGACTTGTAAGCAGAAATTTTTTTAAAAAATTCCATTTTCTCTTTGATTTACATTCTAGTGTCAAAACTGAATATACCTATAGAAAATATCAGAACCTCAATATGAATAAAAATACACTTAGAAGGCAGCCTGGCTTGCTTTTAAATTATGGTACATAAAAAGCAAGTACTTTTCTGAAAAATCTTGATTTTTATCTATATTACACCAGATTTGATTGTGCTACCATTAAAATACTGTGCTAATTTGGCCTTTGGGGAGATAAGAGGGGGGAGGGAACTTGGATCTTTTTTTTTTGTGGTTGGTTAAATCTGTTCCTGCTGAACTGTGGATCTTTTTTTTTTTTTCATTTATTTTTATTAGTTGGAGGCTAATTACTTTTTGGGCCTTTTTATCTTCTTAAACTTCTAAATAGAAGTCATCATATTCTCATCTCCATGATATTCTCATCTAGAACATGTCCCTTTGAAATTTGCAAGCAGATGCTTTCCTTTCAACTTTTCCTTGAAAGTTGTCAGGTATGGATCACTGTTCTTGAATCCAGTAACCTCACCCCATTCAGTATACTCTGTTAATAATGAACTCCTGTTGCTCCTTTCCAGGCATGATGTTTATTTGAACTCCAAAGCATGGAACTTCAGACTAGTGGCCCCATGACCTTGTTCGGCAAATTTAGTGACTTTTGAACAAAGTTAATCCCTTCAAATGTACTTCTAATGGTTTGTAAGCAAAAGTTCCTCCCTTATTTCCCTAGTTGGCCTGCTGAACAATTTCAAGAACCCCTTTCATGAATCCTTTGGGTTAAAACTGAAGACTCTCCCAATCTAAGAGGTAGACTCTGATTAATGATTTTTAGAAAAAGGTAGCAGTTTTATATCAATAAACTCCCCTGGTAGCTGAAGAAAAGCTTGTATGATGTTTCCATAGCAAGACATGGAATATCTCCATTCTGAATGCCAAAGAAACACTCTAAGACTACAAGGTAAAGTATGGTGGAATGTCCCTTTGTCAGTTACCCACTTATCTTCACACTATCAGGGGTAGAGAGTCAGGATGCATGGAAATTCAAGGACCCTGGCCTCCTAATGGTGCAGAGAGACTTCTGTAGAATTCATCCCCCATTTCTTCCCATTTTTGGTTAATTGTACGGGAAGAAATTATTGCTGAGCTATGAGAAAGGTAGGATGGGAGAAGGCTGGCTCAAATTGATGGGAAGTCTTGATTATAAGCTATTCAAAAAGAAAATAGTATGGCTATTCACTTCCATACACAATAAAGTAAAATATGCCAAAGAAGGCTTCCTAATAGGACTTGCTCAAGGGAGCTGCTTCCAGAAATTGGTAAGAAGTTTAGCTAATTAACTTAACAATTATACTTAAATGAAGGAGGTGCTATTTAAGTGTTAAAAACTTAACAATTACACTTAAATGAAGGAGGTGCTATTTAAGTATTAAACACTGCATGGAAAATTGGTGTTTTAAGGAATTTTATAAATCTTTGCAGGAAAATCTTATTTACTATTATAATTAGCTTAGCAAATTGGCTTCTTGCAGCATAAAAATAAGGTAGGCTGGTTTGTCAGTTTTCACCAGTTCTAAATTAGTAGACTCCAAACTAAGACCATTTGAGGTTTGGTTATGCTTCTGTCCATTCAATATTTTGCAATACACCTCCTCATCCTCACCCTCAAGTAATGGGACCAGAATAGGGATTTTTTTCTTTCATTGACAGTAACTCTTGCATAGAAGAGAAGCAGAAAAATGAGTACTTTTGTTGTTGTTCACCATTATTCCTTTTGGAGAATTGACTGAACAAAGCACTCTTCCTACAGGTCATGTGACAGAAGAAAGTGGGTCTGAAATGTTGGACCCTTCTAATGATATTGTACCTGTGTCTGTGATGAAAGAGCCTTTTTCGCAAACTAATTGTGTAAACAAGGGAAATATTAGCCTACTTCAGTGCATAGACCTCAGCAGCAGTATTTTATCTCCAAACTGAATGTCCTGATTATAAATGAGCCATGCTTATTTGTCAAACCACTTACAGATCTCTGAGACATATAGCTCTGCCTTTTATCCTCTTGTCTTGGTCATTGGGATTACTTTATGTACTTGAAAGTAATGAGATTGCATTTTTTCCCCCCACATATCCTATCACTCATACTTTTCATTTAAGGCAGACTGACCTTTCCCCCCAATTAGAACAAATTAGTGACGTTTTACTTCATCTCAAAACCACTGAGCCATTGTAAAAGCAGAGTCAATGGTGGGGCCCTAATGGGGCCTTGAAAGCTGAGCAGAAGAGAAAGAAACAGAATGAGCAGGAGGAGTAAAGGAAATGAGGGTGGGGGTGCAAAAGATGGTGACGAGGGCGGGGTGGTGGTGCCAGTGGTGAGGAATCAAAGGATAGGAAGGGGAAATGAGGGTGAGGTGGCCCAGAGCAAAGAGAGAAAAGCCTAGGGATTGCGGAGGGGGTAGGACATTGAGACTAAAAAGGAGCGAGGAAGAATGAACAGGAGACAGGTGTGAGGTGCATTGGGCCTCCAAATGGCAGAAGTGGGGAGGGCGATGAGGAGGCCACTCCATCTGCTTTTAACTGACTTCTTGCTCCTTTTCTGTATAGGAAAGAGCTTGCGCTTGCTCGCCGGCATTCAATTTTTCTGTCTGTCCCAGGGTCCTTTCTCTTTCATAATGATAGGAATACATTAGGACCAAAGAGGTAGATAAGTGACTGCCCAGGGCACAATGATGTTGTAAAAAGAGGATGGCATTGGAGTCAGACAGTGTTATATTCAATTCACTGTGAGGTTTGGCAAGCCATCTAATCCCCCCAATCCTCACTTTCCTCATTCAAACTTAAGAACAAAAAATATTATTCTCTAATGTATGTGTGTGAGCATGCTCAGTTGCTCAGTCACATCCAACTCTGCGACCCCATGGACTATAGCCCACCAGGCTCCTCTGTCCATGGAATTCTCCAGGCAAGAATACTGGAGTAGGTTGTCATTTTCTACTCCAGGGGATCTTCCCAACCCAGGAATCAAATCTGCGTCTCCTGCATTGGCAGGAGGATTCTTCACCACTGTGTCTCTAATATGTGGTTGGTATCAAATAAAATCTTGTGCAGGCATGCGTCCAGCACAGGGGCTGGCTCATAGTAAGGGCTCAGTAGGTTTGTACTGCATCCTGGCACCAACTTTTACAAAAATACAGAATCGTTTTGTGGCTATTCAGAGTAGGTAAACCCATTTGATTTGTGGTATCATTTGACAGACTGAGGGAAGGTTTGCTTTGCAGGATTTCTTCTCCTTGTGGAACTTGTTAAAGTTTCTGAAATCGTATACTAGAGACCAGAATCTAATGGCAACAAGTCATTCTTGTCATTTAACATACTCTTTGGAGATAAATCTCTTTCAAATCTTACCATGTTACATGTGGCCACATACTTTCTGTCTCAATGTCATGCTTTTTAAACAGTACACCCAAAGCCCTGGGAGAAAAGGAAAGCAACAAAGATATACATGGCACATCTTCTTAGAGCTTCAGTTTTACTTCCAGATTTAGGGGAAAGCAGTGAAGTAATTAAATTGATGCATAACTGAAAACACTGTTATTACATTCAAAGAAAGTGAAAGTGTTTGTTGCTCAGTTGTGTCCAACTCTTTGTGACCCCATGAACTGTAGCCTACCAGGCTCCCCTGTCCATGGAATTTTCTAGGCAAGAATCCTGGAGTAGGTTGCCATGCCTTCCTCTAGGGGGTCTTCCCGACCCAGGGATCAAACCTGGGTCTTCTGTATTGCAGGCAGATTCAGTTCCAGATTTAGGGGAAAGCAGTGAATTCAATTAACGCATAATTGAAAACACTGTTATTACATTCAAAGAAACACAAATACACCATGAAATAGAGATAAATTTGAGTAAATTTTGAAGATGAAGCATTAATACGAAATTTGAAAGCTATTTTCCAATGAAACCACTATGGGCTGTGTTCTCAGACCTTCTAGATCAGTCTTGTAAAAGTCATGCTAACCTGTCATAAGTAGACCTCAAGATAAAATGCCTCAGCCACAAGAGAACTTTATTCTTTGTTTAGTGTGGGGTGAGTATTCCTGGTCAGCAGGTAGTTTACTTCCAAGTGGTGGTTCAGGACACCGGCTGCCTCTAGCTCAAGACTCCATTATCTCCCAGGACAGTGTTTCTCAAATATTAATGTGCATTTGTGTCACCTGTGGATCTTATTAAAACACAGACTGTGATTCTTCACCCCTCTGGGGTGAGGGCTGAGATTTTGCATTTCTTTTTTAAAAATTTTTATTGAATTATGGTTAATTTGCAATGTTGTGTTTGTTTCAGGCATACGGTCAAGTGATTCAGTTATATATATATGTATGTATGTATGTATGTATGTGTGTATACACTCACTTTCCTTTCACATATACATGTATCTTTTAAAATTGGGGTATAGTTGCTTTAAAACATTGTGTTAATTTCTGATGTACAACCAAGTGAGTCAGCTATATGTATACATATATCCCCTCCCTCTCATTCCTTCCTCCCACCACCCCACCCCATCCCACCCCTCTAGGTTGTCACAGAGTACCAAGTTGTGTTATACAGCAAATTCCCACTAGCTATCTATTTTACGCATGGTGCTATGTATGTTTCAGTTCTACTCTCTCAATTCGTCCTACCCTCTCCTTCCCCTGCTGTGTCCACAAGTCCGTTCTCTATGTTTGCATCTCTATGATGCATCTCTGCATCATTTTTCTAGATTCCATATATATGCATTTATATGTGATATTTGTTTTCCTCTTTCTCACTTTACTCTGTGTGACAGACTCTAGGTCCATCCACATCTCTAAAATGACCCAATTTAATTTCTATTTATGGCTGAGTAATATTCCATTTTATATATGGTTTGACTTTGAATTTACGTGTTTGTTTGTTTTATGTATTTGTATATTTTTTTGTCTGGTTGCTTGCTTTCTATGTGTATGAAGCAACATATTCTGGAACTGAGCAAGAAGCCAGTAGCAACAGATGGGGTATTAAGTGGGAGACAGGAACATCTTCTTTGTTTTTGGCCCTTACTGCACCTGCCAAATCAAGATAGATGATGAATATGGGCTCTCCCTCACCAAGCTAAAGCATCTATGATTCTGTTTTCTGGCCCTGTCATCATCAACTTGATTGAAATTGAATAAGTCCAAAAGCTAAATGTGCCACAACTCTCCTCTGACTGTCTTTAAATGGGTTGAGGATAGGGTAAAGAGAAGAAAAGTTGAGAGAGAAAGAAAAATGGTAGTGAAGAAGAGATGGAGAAGGGTAGGTAGTGGTCATCCAGTTTTTGTAGATCACATTTGCATTTTAAATGGAAAAGTCATTTTGCATACTAACTTTAAATCTTTATCTAATGTCAATTGTGACATTTTCAATCTCTTTTTACTTTTGTCATATTATTGGGAAGTGACTTGGTGTGTCTGTGGACTTGCTGGAATCCTATAAATAAAAGATCACACAGTAAAATAGCAACCCATCAAGTATAATTTGTTCTAAAGCTCCTTGGCTTTGAGAAGTCTCATTATCAACCAAAGCACAATGTCAATCTGGCAGGAGACAAGTTAGACTATAGATTAGCAACACTATGCACCAGCCACTGCACACTTTTTCTGTGATCTGTGATCTTTGTAACCCATCTGAGCTGTGGCTTCTCATGTGTTCTGCATCATGGTATCTATCCTTTTTACATGGACCTGTGTCATGGATTTTTAAATGATTTTGTATAGTGGAACAACAGAAGTCCAGTCATAGGCCATCTGTAGCAAAAACTATCATTATCTTTGCCTCATATCCTACCAATCCCTGAAAAAGGATACCAACATGGGTTATAGTAGCTATACATACAAATTGGATAGTAGAAACTAAATACTGAATATTCATTTGTAAATATTACTCATTATCAAGATTAGTGGGACAAATAGCACTCTTCCCCTCTCACTCTATCTCCCCCTTTCTCCCCCTTTGGATTCTCTAGATGAATACACTCAACACAGTCTACTGCAAACATTTAGTAAGAGGCAGTAGTATGAGAATAGCCAAGGTATGTATTTCTTCCCATCTGAGTCTTTTTTATGTGGGAAAAAAAATGGAAGATGTTCAAACTGATGTCTCAACATTGCTTTTTGAATGCAAAGGAATGGAAATTGAATGGCATGACCATACGACCTAGTTACTAAGGCAGTCAGGTGACTGAACTACTGAAAAGACTTTTTTCTCAAATCCTGAAGAATAGAAATGAGAAGGAGAGAGAAACATTTGTTTTCAGATATTGAACAACAGAAAGTACAGTATTATAGCTCCTGAGAGAAAGAAAGCAAATGATGTTAACCTTGACTTTCTACCTAGAGGTACTACTAGACCATGGTGCAAGGGAGGGGAACCCAAGTAGAGCATAGTGACTTCACCGAGTTGAGGACAGAGAGATCAATATTCAGGGAGGCTGAGTTAGACAGGGGGGAGGAATCTACACAGAGAAAGAACTCTAGAAACTTGCCCAGAGGTTTCCTGAAATCTGTTGCGAAGTAAGAAGCACTAGGCACGCACTAGGCAGAACTCAGTGAGTCTGGGCAATGAATGGTCAGAGAACTGTGAGTGGAGTGAAAAAATCCTCAGAGTTCACACAGATCTGGGAGACATTTAAGTTCCTATCAGCCAGAGTAAAGTGGCCTCATTTAGCAACCAGGGCTTCCTATTAGATAGGAAGGCACTGAGCAAGATCATGTCTGGCTAGTAGGACTAAACTGGTCAAGAGTAGGGATTATCCTACATCCATCTCACCAACTTAAAATAAGGCCTTGAAAGGATTAAAGTAATATGCAAGTAAGTCAACTGTCTTCCAGAACAAAATCCAACAATCCTTAAAGGAAGACAAGAAAATTCCAATTAAAAAAAACCATTATTAAACAAACAAAATAGCTGGAAAATGCAACCCATAACTGGGAGAAAAATCAGTCCATAGAAATAGACCCAGAAATAACAGAGGTGCTAGAATTATCAGAGAAGAAATGCAAAACAGATATTATAAATATGCTCAGGTTTAAAAGTATACATGAACACAGAGAAAGTAAATGGAATTGTTAAAAAATAAACACATGAAAATTCTAGAGCTGAAAAATACAATATCTGAAAAATTCACCAGATGGAAGTGAAGGCAGCTTAGTTATTACAGAAAAAAATAGTCAATCTGAATAGATAATGATGGGAACTTTTCAAAATGAACCAAGTCATGAATAAAGGCTAAAATAGAATTAATAAAATTAATAAAGAGGAGTTCATAGTCAAGCTGAAGGAAAGGTCTAAGCAAATGACACGGTGGCTTTGAATTTTGGAATGGTATATTGCAATTTGGCTAGAGCATAGAGAGTATGAAGAAAAATGCTGGGAAATGAGGTTATAAAATTAGGTTCAGGCCTAGAGCCTATTATACAACGTGAAGTCAGAAAGAGAAAAACAAATATCATGTATTAACACATGTATATGGAATCTAGAAAATGGCACTGATGAACCTATTGACAGGGCAGCAATGGAGATACAGACATAGAGAACAAACTTTTGGACCCTGGGGAGAGAGAAGGTGGGATGATTTGAGACAGTAGTTTTGAAATATATATATTACTATATGTAAAATAGAAAGCCAGTGGGAATTTGCTATATAACATAGGGAACCCAAAGTCAGTGCTCTGTGACAGCCTAGAGGGGTGGAATGGGGTGGGAGGTGGGAAGGAGATTTAAGAAGGAGGGGGAACATATGTATACCTATGACTGATTCATGTTGGTGTATGGCAGAAACCATCACAATATGGTAAAGTAATTATCCTCCAATTAAAAATAAAATAAAAATTTCTTAAAATTAAAAAAAAAATTAGGTTCAGGTCTACCAAGAAGGACTTCATACACTATGTTAAAAACTTTGAAACTTATCCTATGGACAATGGAAAACATTCCAAGTTCAGTGGTTTTGAAGGTCAATTTAGATGAGTGATGATTTGCAGGCAGAAAATACCAAAGTCAGGGAAACAATCTGTGCAGATTTTGTAGAAGTTGAAGTGAAACAGGACAAGAGCCCAAGCTTGAGCTGTAGATAAAAAGAAGAAGGGAAATTCATAAAAATTTTCAAGTAGAACTAATATTATTTGGTGCTAGGGTTTTAAGGAGTATAGGAAGAAGATGAATGAGGATGTTAATATTTTTTAAAGGAAGTATAATTGATTTGCAGTGTTTTATTAATTTCTGCTATACAGCAAAGTGATGCAGTTATACGTGTATATATATTGTTATATATATATATATATATATTCTTTTCCATTATGGTTTATTATGGGATATTGAATATGGCTCTCTGTGCTATACAGTAGGACGTTGTTGTTTATCCATTCTATATCTGAAACCTTACATCTGCTCAGCCCAAACCCTTCTCCATCCCTTTCCTAACCCCTTGGCAACCACCAGTCTGTTCTCTATGTTCGTTATTCTGTTTCTGTTTCATAGATAGGTTCATTTGTCATATTTTAGATTTTACATATAAGTCATATCATATGGTATTTGTCTTTCTCTTTCTGACTTACTTCACCTAGTGTGATAGTTTGTAGTTGCATTCACATGGCTGCAAATGGCATTATTTGGTTCTTTTTAATGGTTGTGCATAATACTATTCTATTGTATATATATGTACATGTCTTCTTTATACATTCATCTATTGAGGGACATTTAGGTTGTTTCCAAGTCTTGGCTATTGTGAATAGTGCTGCTGAGCATAGGGGTGCATATATCTTTTTGAATTACAGTTTTGTCCAGGTATATGCCAGGAGTGGGATTGCTGGATCATATGGCAACTCTATTTTTAGTTTTCTGAGGAACACCCATACTGTCTTCCACAGTGGCAAGGGTGAGGATGTTAAAGAAAAAAATTATCATTTCTAGGTTTCTGGATTGAACAAATGGGAAAATTCATTGAGAATGAGTTTCGTTCATTGAGACAGAAAATGCAGCAAGAACATCAATGTGGGAGATACAGTTTTGGACATAATGAGTTTGAAGTTCCTATGGAACATCCAGGCAAAAGGGAGAGCTGGAGATAAGACAGATGGAATTAGCACCATTCACAAACAGGCAGTGGTTGAAGGCATTAAAGTAAATAAAGGAAAAGGAAAAAAATGTCTCGATTCATATGACAAGAAAATCAAATTGGAACCCTTGATAATATCAACATGTAAAAGTCAGATAGAGAAAGAACAGTCAGAGGTCAAAGAACTAGGTGAGTAATAATGTGGAAACTGAGAGAGGTACTTTCTAGGAAAGAATGGTAAAGAGTGTTAAACATTGCCTAGAGGTCAGATAGCTTATCTTACTTGGGGAAAAGAGATCATTTGATTTGGTTTAATTATTCACCAGTGCCTCTAGTGAGAATGGTTTTAGCAGATAAAAGCAGACACCATATTGCAGTGGATTGAGTAATAAGTCAAGAGACAAAGAAATAGAGCCAATGAGTACAAATTGCTCTTTTCCAGAAGCTTAGTTGTGAAGAAAATTAAGGGAGTAAGGTGAGAGCTTGAGGGAGAGGCACTCTTGAGGGAAAGTGATTTATTTAAGATAGGATTTGAGCATGCTTGTAGGTAAGAAGGGAAAAGCCAGTGCAAAGAAGAAGGGTTAGAGACATAGAACTAGGTGAGGAGGGATAACTGATAAAGTAATGACTCTGTGGAGGCAAATCATGAGTGGAGTGATTTGTCTTGGCAAAGGTAAGGACATATCTTCCTCTAATAGAGTTTAGTTCAGTTCAGTCACTCAGTCATGTCTGACTCTTTGTGACCCCATGAACCGCAGCACGCCAGGCCTCTCTGTCCATCACCAACTCCCGGAGTTCACCCAAACTCATGTCCATTGAGTCAGTGATGCCATCCAACCATCTCATCCTCTGTCGTCCCCTTCTCCTCCTGCCCACAATCCCTCCCAGCATCAGGGTCTTTTCCAATGAGTCAACTCTTCGCATCAGGTGGCCAAAGGATTAGAGTTTCAGCTTCAGCATCAGTCCTTTCAATGAATATTCAGGACTGATTTCCTTTAGGATGGACTGGTTGGATCTCCTTGCAGTCCAAGGGACTCTCAAGAGTCTTCTCCAACACCACAGGTCAAAAGCATCAATTCTTCAGCGCTCAGCTTTCTTTATAGTCCAACTCCCACACCCATACACGACCACTGGAAAAACCATAGCCTTGACCAGACAGACCTTTGTTGGCAAAGTAATGTCTCTGCTTTTTAATATGCTATCTAGGTTGGTCATAACTTTCCATCCAAGGAGTAAGCGTCTTTTAATTTCATGGCTGCAATCACCATCTGCAGTGATCTTGGAGCCCAGAAAAATTAAGTCAGCCACTGTTTCCACTGTCTCCCCATCTATTTCCCATGAAGTGATGGGACCAGATGCCATGATCTTAGTTTTTCTGAATGTTGAGCTTTAAGCCAACTTTTTCACTCTCCTCTTTCACTTTCATCAAGAAGCTTTTTAGTTCTTCTTCACTTTCTGCCATAAGGGTGGTGTCATCTGCATATCTGAGGTTATTGATATTTCTCCCCGGCAATCTTGATATCAGCTGTGCTTCATCCAGCCCAGCGTTTCTCATGATGTACTCTGCATATAAGTTAAATAAGCAGGGTGACAATATACAGCCTTGACGTACTCCTTTTCCTATTTGGAACCAGTCTGTTGTTCCATGTCCAGTTCTAACTGTTGCTTCCTGACCTGCATACAGGTTTCTCAAGAGGCAGGTCAGGTGGTCTGGTATTCCCACCTCTTTCAGAATTTTCCACAGTTTATTGTGATCCACACAGTCAAAGGCTTTGGCATAGTCAATAAAGCAGAAATAGATGTTTTTCTGGAACTCTCTTGCTTTTTCGATGATCCAGAGGATGTTGGCAATTTGATCTCTGGTTCCTCTGCCTTTTCTAAAACCAGCATCTGGAAATTCATGGTTCACGTATTGCTGAAGTCAGCTTGGAGAATTTTGAGTATTACTTTACTAGCGTGTGAGATGAGTGCAATTGTGCGGTAGTTTGAGTATTCTTTGGCACTGCCTTTCTTTGGGATTGGAATGAAAACTGACCTTTTCCAGTCCTGTGGCCACTGCTGAGTTTTCCAAATTTGCTGGCATATTGAGTGCAGCACTTTCACAGCATCACCTTTCAGGATTTGAAATAGCTCAACTGGAATTCCATCACCTTCACTAGCTTTGTTCATAGTGATTCTTCCTAAGGCCCACTTGACTTCGCATTCCAGGATGTCTGGCTCTAGTTGAGTGATCACACCATCGTGATTATCCAGGAGGAAAAGAAATAAACATAGGACAGTTAGTCTAGGGCACTTCTAGGTGGCTTCTAATTTCACTGTGAAAGAGGCAAGACCATCTACTGAGAAGTACAAATTCAGGGGTCTTGAGAAGAGTGGAATAAATGGCTGTGACAGACATTAGTGACAAGTGACAGAGAAGGAACCGATTGAGATAAAGCATAAGTTTTACTTAGCAATTTGGAGAGTATATGTGAGTTTGGAAATTTTAACTTTGGAAATGGTAACCATCAGTGTGCTTATGCTATTTTCTGCAGGAATGCTCTGCAACCTAGGATTAAAATGAAAGAAAATGGATCTTTATAATCATCTGGTCTTGGAGTTTTGCAGGGCAGGAGTTATGGAAAGATAAATGGGTGAGGAAATTAATGGCAAAATTGAGGGTATAAGAAGAATGAGAATTTGCCCCAAATTTACCTGGAACATGAAGCCAGAAGGAAGTGAGTCATTTTGAGAATAAGGATTTAGAAGTGTCAAAGACATTGAAGAAGAAGTTTAGTGAGAGTGGGGGAAATTGAGAGTACAAATATTAGGATGCTTTGACCAGAGAGTGAAATATCTGATTTATGTTTCTGGAACTAGATGAGTCCTATAAGATGATAAGCTCTAGAATATGGTGGCTGAATTGCTAAAGTGGAGTAGAGGTGATATTTGTTGGAGTTGAGAGAGCTTAAAAAATGCTAAGGCTACATTGTTGAAGTTATTAAGTGAATTAGGGTAACTAATGCTACCTGAAACAACAAATAAACCTGGAAGTATGAAACAAGGGTTTGTTTTGCACTCATATAAAATCCCACGTAGGCTGGTAGGATTTCTCCTCCATCCAGTAACTTAGGTTTCAGGCTCCTTCCTTGTTGAATCTTGACAATTCAACACATAGCTTCCAAAGTTGCTACAGCAGAGGAAGAGAAGAGATTGCTTAGGTCTATTGGGCCTTAACTGCATCAACTCAGAAGTAAGATATGCCATTTCAGCTTATAGTTGATTGCATGCATTGTAAGTCACTTCAGTCATGTCCAACTCTTTGCAATTATATTAGCCGTAGCCCACCAGGCTCCTCTGTCCATGGGCTTCTTAGGCAAGGATACTGGAGTGGGTTGCCATCCCCTTCTCCAGGGGCTCTTCCCAACCCAGGGATGGAACCTATGTCTAAGTCTCCTGCATCGGCAGGCAGGCTCTTTACCACTAGCACCACCTGGTCAGTACAATTTATATGGCCCCAATTATGACAAGAAATATAAGGAAGCCAGTGAGATATTTGGTAAGTACTATTTCAGCTACATTCAGAGAGACAACAGAACTTGGAGTAGTGAAGAGCATTGCAGGTCAAGGGTCAAAGTTCTGGATGGTCATGTGTATGTGTGCATCTTGGAAGGGAGAAGAGGCAACCAAATAGATGGGGAGAAGGCAGTATATCCAGAATGGTTTTAAAAGGGGAGAGGGTTTTGAGGGAGGGTTAAAAGGATATAATCTAGAAATTTCTGTAAGAAGCCTAAGAAAATGTTATGCTATGTCCAGGTTCTGTGCTCTTGTTAAGGCTTGAATTGGGACCAGATTGTGATGGGAAATGAAACCAGATTAAAGCTGTTGGCCTATCATGGAATCTAAAGGATAAAATGGCATGATAAAAAGTACCATGTAGAGGGATGATTTTGGCAATGACACTCAGAATACTTTGGAGAAGGTAGATACTGGAGGCAAGAAAAGCAATTAGCTAATGGGGGCCTGCCCCATCATGGTCGCAGTGGGAATCTAGTGTCATATACAGGAGACACTAAGGGAGAAAGATCAGCAAGTTTTGACAACAAAGAATTGCTGTGCATTTTATCTGCCTCCAGCAAGCATTCAAAGAAAGAACAGGCTGACCTTGGAAGGGAGTAGGACACCAAAGAGAGATGGATGAGATATTTATGAAAGGGCTAATAAGAATCGACTAATGGGCAAAAAGATTAAAGGTGAAGGAAAAAAGTAGGAAAACAACCTGAAGTAAAGGACTGATGGGCTCCAGGAGCACATGACCTCTAAGCTAGGAGGCATAAGGCGATGGTGATTATTGGCAACTGAAGATGACACTCTGGGTCTTCTGGCATCTAAGCCAGGGGTTGGCAACCTTTCAGAATTGGCTTGCCAAGTCACCATTTATTCACTCTTAATTTCGGGCTTTGCCAGTTAATAATAAATTTCTCCACTTAGAAACTCTGTGTAACTAAACTTGTTTCATGCAAAGTTATTTTTAAAAGTTTCAAGAGTAAGAAGTTGCATTTAAAATGAAATTATATAGCAGAGTTAATGAGGTTCCTTTTATATTTTCTCTTTCTCTTCTTTTGCCCTAAGTTTCTCCAAGTTCCTGTACAAATTTGTATACTCAAAGCTATGCTTCAGTCAGTCTTAAACTCTCTTTGTTCCTAGCCCCAACCATACTAGCTCCAAAATTGTTACTATCATAAGCCACTTCTTATAGCTTGAGACCTGAGTAAGGGCCACAAGAGGCCACAGATTATAGTTTTGTGGGTCTGAAACTGCTTGAGGTCAGGGGTACAAATGATAAGGAAGCGCAGGGTGCTGTGGGAGCACAAAGAAGGGAGACTTCCTTCAGGCTGTGACTCAGGGAAGCACCTCTCTGAAACCTGAAGAGTGAGTAGGTTATAGTGTGGAGGCCTGGAGCTGAAAGGGCATGTAGTATACTTAAGAAACTGAACAAAATTCAGGGCAATTGGAATATAGAGAACTAGGAGATAATGGTGTGAGAGGAGAGTTGGAGAGGTGGACAAGGTTCAAAGCTTGGAAATTAAGTCCAAGTCCAAGAAGGAGACATCCTTCTTAGTGGCATAGAATGCCAGCACAACAGTTTAAATTATATATTATTTTGGCCAATAATAAACCAAATATTGTTCTAAATGCTTTACAGATATAAAGTCCTATCATTTCCCCCATATAAGAGATGAGGACACTGAGGAATAGTTAAGTAACCTGTCTGAGGTCACACACTGACAAAACTGACTCAAAGACAATGTGTCTGGCTTTAGAGTTTATGTTCCAAAACTCTACATATTGTCTTATGCCAATGTAATGTGCTTTCTTGGGACAAGTAAGTAAGATTTTCTTTAGACTTGTTAGTGGTACTAATTCAGAAGCAAGACAAATTTTCAGTACAGAACCATGGACTCTAGGACACTTCATGGATGCTAGAGGTCCAGAAAAATCCACCAAAAGGAAAAAAAGCATGGGTTCATGTGCATGTATGAGCACATACAAGTGCGCGCACACACACACACACACGTATAAATAAATTAAGTTTTGTTAAAAGAGATGCTTGATTACTTCTGACTGTGGGAAGATGGAGTGGATTTATTTTTTCTAGTCTTTTAAATTAAGTACAAGTAAAAACCCTGGACATTATGTATGAAACAAATAAGAGAAGATTGAAAATTAGAGGGAAGAAAGCAGACAGGCTAGGAAATTTGGGACCTGAAGAATGACATGTGGGTGAGTTTTTTGCCTCACATATCAGAGCCATGGAACAGAAAGGAGCCTTTAATTAGAAAATGCCTACAGGTGGAAACAAAAAGGTCCCCACAAAAGCCTCCTCTCTTTAGCCAAATGGCCCGGAAAAGGACAGCCTAACAAGACAGAAAACATTTTAGGTAATACCCGCTCTACTCCAGCTCAACACTACAGATAAAATGGTAACACCCTATCCATGCTAGTAAAGGACATCCAAGCCTACTATCCAAGCTGAAGTCTGTAACCAGGAAGCAAAACACCCTCCGCTAGAGACTGAAGTCAGAGAAGGCAAAATAGGGAGTTGGGACTTTCATCACTGCCAGCTGGTAACGAGATCAAACACTTACCAGCCACAGTGTCAGTGGAGCCTATGTGGAGAACCTGGACTTTCACCCCCATTAGCAGTGATGAGGCCCTTCACCCCTTCCCAGCTTGTGGTGGTGTCAGAGGAGGCCTAGTGGGGAGTAAGGTTTTCACTATTAACCAACAGTCATAAGTCTCCACCTCGGTGTCATTAGATGCCACGTGGAAAGCAGTAATGAGGCACTCTTCCCCTCCCAATCAGGGATGTATCAGTAGTAGGGAGCTAAAAATACCACTGCTAACAATAATGAGGACACCCAACTTGAGTGTCAAAATAGGCTAAGTAGGATTGTATATAAAATAAGTTACAAGGATATATTGTACAACATGGGAAATACAGCCAATATTTTATAATAACTAAAAAACGGTTAAGACTGCAAATTTTAAGTTAAAGATATTTTAACACAATAAAAATTTAGGGAAAAAAAAGAGGTTGAGTAGGGAAACTGGAATCTACCTCCAGCTGACAATAACAAGGGACATTCCACTTCTCTGCTAGAACAGAATCAGAAGAAGTCAGCTAAAGCAAATTTAAGTAAGATCTAGAATCTCATATAATAATACCCCAAATATCCAGGTTTCAATAAAAAGTATTACTCATCATACCAAGAATGAAGAAAATCTCAATCTGAATGAAATGCCTATCACAGATGTTTGTATATGCCCAATCTCCTCAAAGTGTCCACATTAAATATGTACAGTCCTTTGCATGTCAATTATACCTCAATAAACCTGTTTTTAAAAAGACAGTCAATAGGTTCCAACACCAAGATGACAGAAATATTAGAATTACATGACAAATATGTCAAATCAGCCCCATAAAAATACTTTAGTATGCGATTACATACATGCTTGAAACAAATGAAAAAATAGCAAAGAAATAGAAAGCCTCAGCAAAAACTAGACAATATAAAGAAGAAGAAAATGAAAATTTGAGAACTGAAAAATACAATTACCAAAAACAAAGAAAAAAAAACCCATCATGGATGATTCTCAACAGCAAAATGGAGGGAACAAAGGAAAGAATCAGTAAAATCAGTGAACCTCAAGAGAGAAAAACAGAAATTGCCCAATCTGACAACAGAGAGAAAATAGCTGGGGAAAAAAGTGAACAAAGTCTCAGATCTAACAGTCATGCCATTGGCATCTCAGGGGAGAGAATAAAGAGGGCAAGATGGAAAAAGTACTCAAAAAGTACTATTTGAAACTTGCCAAATTGGGCCAAAGATATAAAACTACACATTCAAGAAGAAAACCCTCCCACCCAAAAAAAGAAATCCACACCAAGACACATCATAGTCAAATTTCTAAAAACTTAGACTAAAAACAAGTATCTTAAAAGCAATGAGAGAGAAATGACACCTTACTTATAGAAGATAAGCAATTCAAATGACACAGATTTTTCTTAAGAAATCATGGAGGCCAGAAGGAAGTGGCATAGTGCTGAAAGAAAAGAACTGTCAATCTAGATTCCTATATCTGATAGAAATAACTTTTCAGGAACAAAAGGAAAATTGAGACATTCTCAGATGAGGGAAAACTTAAGAGAATTCGTTGCCAGCAGCCCTACCTTAAAGGAATGGCTAAAACAAGTTCTGTATACAGAAAGATAACAATAAAAGAAGGAATTTTTCAACTTCAGGAAGATAAAACAAAAGAAAGAAAAAAAATGGGTAAATAAAGTAGACGTTCCTTTTCATCTTGAGTTTTCTAATTATATTTGTTGTTTGAAGCAAATATTACAACAGTGTTTAATGTGGATAGAAATGTGTGCTCCAGTAACCCACAGTAAGGCATGAAAAAGAAAAACAGAGAGAACAAACAGAAAACACAAAGGAACTAGGCAGACATAAGCTCTAACAAATCACTACATTAATTGTAAATAATCTAAGTACACTAACAATAAATAAGGTAGAAGAGTGAATTAAAAAACATGACCCAACCACATGTTGCCTACAGAAGACTCACGTAAGTTAAAGCAATTTAGACAGACTGAAAGTCGAAGGGTGGAAAAAGATATATCATGCTAACGTTAGTCAAAGAGGCAAGAATGGCTATATTAATGTCAGATAAAGTAGACTTTGGATCAAATAAAATTACTAATGACAGAGAGAGAAATTACAAATGATAAAAGGGTCAATCCACCAGTAAGACAGAAATCTTAAATGTATATGCACCAAGAAACAGAACTACAAATTGTGTGAAGCAAAAACTTACAGAACTGAAAGAAGAAATAGATAAATACAGTATTGTAGTTTGAGACTTTAACACCCCTCTCTCAACGATTGATAGAACAACTAGACCAAAAATCAACAAAGACATAGAAGAATCTACAGGGTCTAATTGATATTTATAGAACATTGCATATAATAACAGCAGAATACACATTCTAAATACATATTCTTTTCAAGATTCTACAGAACATTTTCCAAGCTAGACCATATCCTGGGCCATAAATCAAACCTTAACAAATCTGAAAGAATTGAAATTGTTTAGAGTATGCTCACTGACCACATGACATCAAACTAGAAAATTAACAGAAAAATTTTCAAACACATAGACACTGAAGAGCACACTTCTAAATAACCCTTGAATCAAAGAAGAAGCTTCAAGGGAAACTTGAATACATTAAACTGGATGTAAAATGTAAAAACACATTAAACTGGATGAAATGAAAACATGCATATCCAAATCTGTGGGACATACCTAAAGCAATTCTGAGAGGAAAATTTATAACACTAAATGTTTACTTTGCCAAGAGACAATGTCTCAACTCAGTAATATAAGTTCTACCTCAAGAATCTAGTAAAATAATATCAAAATAAACACAAAGGAAGCAGAAGGAAGGAAATAAAAAACGTAAGAGCAGAAATCAATACAATTTAAAATAAAAGCAATAGAGAAAAATCAATGAAACAAAAGCCTGGTTCTTAGAAAAGATCAATAAGATAGACAAATCTCTAGCAAGACTGACAAAGAAAACAGAGATAAAGCACAATTTACCAATATAAGGAATGAAACAAGGAATTTTGCTGTAGATGCTGCAGGCATCAAAGGAATAATAAAACAATGCTACAAATAACTCTACACACTTAACATGAAATGGATCATTCCTACAAAAAAAAATACAACCTATCACAACTCACTAAATATTAAGTAGATAATTTAAATAGCCCTATGAACTAGGGCTTCCCTGGTGGCTCAGACAGTAAAAGAATCTACCTGAAATGCAAGAGAAAAAGAATTTGACTAAGTTCAACATTTATTCGTGATAATATCTCTCTGAAAACTAGATATGAAGAGAACTTCCTCAAAATAAAGAGCATCTTAAAAAAGAACAAACAACCTAGAGCTAATATTATACTGAATGGTAAAAGAATGACTGCTTTCTCGCTAAGATCAAGGCAAGGATGTGCATTCTCACAGCTCTTATTAAGCATAAGGCTGAAATTCTAACCACTGCAATAAAGCCGGAAAGGAATATAAAAGGCATATGGATCAGAAGAAATAAAACACTTCCTTTTTGAAGATGACATGATTGTCTACATAAAAATTCCCAAGGAATCTACAAAAATATCCTAGAGCTAATAAGTTCAGCAAGATCACTGGATACAAGACAAACACACTAAAATCAATTATTAGACTTTCTGTATATTAACAATGAACCTGAGCTCACCAAAATTAAAAATACAGTATCTTTTATAATTGCTCAAAAATGATGTATTTTAGGTGTAAGTCTAACAAAATCGGTATAGAACTTGTATACTGAAAGTTACAAAAAGCTGATGAAAGAATTTAAAGAAGATCTAAATAAATGGAGATTTGCTTTGTTCATGGACTGAAAGAGTCAACATCATAAAGATATCAATTCTCCCCAAATTAATATACAGGTCTAATATAATTCCTCTTAAAATTCCAGCAAGATTTCTTGTAGATATAGACAGGATTGTTCTCAATTTTATTTGGAAAACCAATAGAAATAGGACAGCTAAAGCAATTTTGGAAAATAAGAACCAAGTGGGAGGAAACACTTTATCCAGTTTCAACGATACTGAAAGAGTAATAGAATGATGGAACAGAATTGAGAATCCAGAAGTATCCCGAGATATATGTCCAATTGATCATTGACAAAAGTGCAAAAGGAATTCAATGAAGGAAGGATCTTTTTCAAAAATGGTACTGGAGCATATAGGCATCCATAGACAAAAGACGTAAAAAAGAACCTTGACTTAAGTCTTACTCCTCAAACAAATTTAGCTCAGAATGGTTTATGGACTTATATGTACCCTGTAAAACTATAAAACTTTTTAGAAAAGCACATAGAAGAAAATATTCAGGATTTAGGACTTGGTAAATAGTTTGTAGACATGACACTAAAAGCACAATTCAGAAAAGGAAAATTAATAAATTGGGCCCCACCAAATTAAAAGTATTTTGCTCTGAGAAACACCCTGTGAAGATGAAAAGACACGTCACGGACTAGGAGAATATGTTTGCCAATCGAACAAAGGACTTGCATCCAGAACATATAACAAATTCTCAGAGCTCAACAGTAAACAAACTAATAAATAATATAATTAGAAAATTGCCCAAAAGATGAAGAAACATTTAACTGAAGAGGATATGCCGATAGGATATAAGCACATGAAGAGGTGTTTAACATCATTAGTCTTGAGGAACATGCAAATTAAAACCACAACATCACTACAAATCCACAATAATGGCTGAAACAGAAAATAATGACAACACCAGAAGTTGATAAGGACGCAGAGGAACCGGACCACTCATACATCGCTGCAGTACAGTGGTACAGCCACTTGGAAAACAGAATGGCAGTTTCTTAAAAACTAAACATGCAACTTCTATACGATCCTGTAATCATGTCCCTGGGCTTCTATTCTAGAGAAATGAAAACTTATATTCACACAAATTCTGTACACAGATGTTCATGGC
Organism: Cervus canadensis; assembly: GCF_019320065.1. Classification (NCBI taxonomy): domain Eukaryota; kingdom Metazoa; phylum Chordata; class Mammalia; order Artiodactyla; family Cervidae; genus Cervus; species Cervus canadensis. The sequence goes on along the minus strand of NC_057419.1, from coordinate 137,105,612 downwards.
AGATTTATTTGTGACAGCCCCAAACTGGAAATAACCCGGATGCCCTTCAATGAAGTGAATGGGTAAACATCCCTATCGTGAAATACATCAGTAAAAAAGAACATACTATTAACATTTGCAACAACCTGGATGAGCCTCCAGAGAACTATGCTGAATGAAAAAAAGCAAATGCCAAAAGGTTACATATTGTTAGATGCTATTTACATATTTTTGAAATGGCAAAATTTTACAAATGTAGATCAATGGTTGCCAGGATTTATGAAAGGGAGAGGGGCAGGAGAAAACTGGATGTGGCAATAAAAGGGCAACATAAGGAACCCTAGTGATAAAAATATTTTTCATCCTATTTGTATCAATGTCAATATCCTACAACATTGCACTATAGTTTTGCAAGATGTTACCATTAAAGAAACCTGGATAAAGTGTGTGTGTGTGTGTGTGTTCAATTGCTAGGTGTGTCTGACTCTTTTTGAGACCTCATGGACTGTAGCCTGCCTGGCTCCTCTGTTCATGGGATTTCCCAGGCGAGAATACTGAAGTGGGTTGCCATTTCCTTCTCCAGAGGATCTTCTGGATCCAGGGACTGAACCCGTGTCTCCTGCCTTGGCAGGTGGATTCTTTACCACTGAGCCACCAGGGAAGCCCTTGGATCATTCTATATTATTTCTTAGAGCTGCAGGATAATCCACAATTATCTCAAAATGAAAATTTTGATTAAAAGAGATATCTGAATTGTTGAATGGCCCATAAAAACAAACTAATAAAAGATGAGTATTAGGAACATCAAAATGTACTGCATAAATACAACAAATATTTTAAAATATGTTATTTCCATTGCTGCTATGCCCTTGGGCATTCTGTAATCTTCAAAGTGTTAACTCTTATTACTTTCTTTTGAAATTCTGAGTAGCTGATTAATCACTATTATAGGTCTCTTAATATGCCTTATCTTCAGATTTTCAACTTCCTGAAAAATGGCCACATGAGAGCAAAATTTTCAGTAGGTGTAGCAACAGGGATTAGAACACCATTGCCTTGACAGCTAAGTATAATGAAAAAAAGGATAAACCCAGAGCTTAAGAAACTGCATCTAGTCCCAGTTCTGTCATAATGAGCAGGGTAATCTAGGAAAATCTACCTATTATCTCTGGGTCTCACTCACTTCATATGTAGGACTATGATCTCTAAGGAACCCTTTAGCTCTGACATCCTAGGGAATCAAAGGGAGGCTGCCCTGGGGAACAGAATTTTCTCCACCCTGAGCTAATTGGACTGGCTGTGTGAATACCACTCCAGTTCTTAGATGTCTGTAATGGGCATCACTGATTCAACGGACATGAACTTGGGCAAACTCCGGGAGATAGTGAAGGACAGGGAAGCCTGGTATGTTGCAGTCCATGGGGTCGCGAAGAGTCTGACACAGCATGGCAACTGAACAACAACAACAAAATGACTACCTTTTCTCCAGAAGTTCCTGTAACTTTAGGGTCTGTTCTGTCTCCTGGAGAGCATGGGTCTGAAGTTGCAGATATAATATCTTGTGTAAATGTAAGGGGAAAAAATCTTGGAAAAATCCCAGGAAAAGCAGTGGGGTAAGATAGTCTCATGCAAAGTAAATGTGTTGTTGACTCTGAGCTCTGAGCCAATCACAATGGGAAGTTCAGCTTAGCAATACTTGGAAGAGGTTAAGTGCCTTGAAGCAGGACCAAAAGAAAATTTTTCAAGAAATGGCTACTGAGTGGTGACTTCAACCTGAAACTGCTAGAATGGGACTTAGGATCCCGACAGAATCTTGTTTCATCAGTGACCCAGGGAATAGAGAAGTAGGTGGTATGTGTGGGTGTGCCTGTGTGTGGAGAGGGAAAGCAACAGGGCAGAACGATCATACAAAATATACTACGAGAGCTTTCTAATAGACGTCCCCAACCTCTCCTTACAACAGTTCATCTTCCATATTGCTATCAAATTCAATTCATAAATCCCATATCAGATTGTCTCTTCTGGCTTAAAAATTTTCAACAATTTCTCACCACATTCAGAACAAAGTCTTAACTATCTAGCATGGCTTTTAGCACCTTTCCAGATTTGACTCCAACCTATCTAATCCAACCTTATATGCAGCTACAGCTTTACCATATATTCCACACTACTCTACAGCCCAACCACTTGCTATTCCACAAACAAATCTCTTGGCACTCCCAACCTATACTTTGGTGGCTTCACATATTTCTTCCCCTATCGCAGATTTGCCAACCCTTCCCTTATGAAGTCCTACTTGACCACTCCAGTTAGTGTGTATTTTCTTCCTCTCCTGAACTCCTGCAGTACTTTGCATCTACCTTCAAAGGAGAAGAATTAATCATCACATCTGACTTCACTTTCTTATCTTACAAATTATTCCTCTCACCCTCATTACTCCACAGTGAAAGTTTTGCTTTGCTTGACTTTCCGGAAGAGCATGTAACTATCTCCTCAAGCTATGAAGACAAAGGCAGACTCTCATACTATTTTGCATGCTCCATGGTGGTAACAACACTACACAGTTAAGAGACCCTCAAGTTTTATGGATTTTACATTGATGACTAGCTATTGAATGGGTCCCTTCCTCTCCATCCTTCTACTTAGTTCATTCCCTCCTCATCTCTGTCAGGTACCACTGCAACAGTCTCTTCAGTGGTTTCTACTGGGATGATTTGGCCTTCTAAATGTGAGCAAGACCCATTCCTCCTCTCCAATAACCAATGGTTCCTCATCACCTACAGAAAAGCTTCAAGGCTTTGGCATGAAAAGAAATTCTACCAGAGTTTTCTAAGGCCTGGGGCCATGTCTTATTCATTCTTGTATCTGATACTCCCATCCCACCCCTGCCAATTCACTTTCTGACACATGGTACATGCTCAGTTGATATGTGATGACTGAATGAGTATATAAATGAATTTTATCATTGAATGTCAGAAATAGAAGGAACTTTAGAGAGTATAGTCTTAGAGATGTAGTTCAACCCTCTTGATTTACAGATGAGGAAAACTAGGCTCAAAGAGTTTAACACTAAGGCAGTGTTCATCTCAACTCTCTGTACTGCACTGAATTTTTGTAAATAATAGAATGGGTCTCTTAAAGTAGAATATGATGCTTATTCTCTGAACAACTTTAAATATAGAAAACATGAAGACTCCAGGGATGGAACTCATTGGTCTTGGTTAATTCTAGAAAATGTTACAACTTGGCACAGCACAGTATGAAAAAACAGTGGTATTTCCCTCCTTCTTAGTAAAGCTTTTTAAAGGCCCAGAATAGTTTTTCCCAAATAAACTTACAGAATGTAATGGGGAGGGGAAAAGACCATTTTCCAAAAAGAGGAGCAAAAAAAAAAAAAAATGACTTGATATGTTAGATGCAGACTAACTTCTACTCAAGGTCACTTTACCCCGGCACCTACAGTTAGGATGCACACAACAGGCCAGGTCAGGAGATGGTTCTGTAGTGATACAATGGCCTCACACCTGCTTGGGTTTTCTAGAACACCCATCTTTGTGAGAACCCCACTCCAAATATAATAATACCTTTGCCCCCCACCCCTTTTAGTCAAGAGACAATTCTCTAAATATCAGAAGTCTTCAGATGCCTTCCTCTGGAACAACCAGGAATCATTGAAAAGGAGCATTCATTTTCTAAGGTGCTCAAGAGACAGGAGTAGCTTTAGCAAGAAAGGGATGTTATTTGGCCTGATGCACTTATGCCTTAGTGGCCACCCTTCTCCCTAGGGATATTATGGCTGCAGAGACTTTCCTTAAGGTGAAAGAAACCAGTGATTTAACAGTTGAGAAAGGTGGGGCCTTTGCTGGTGGTGAAGTGGATAAGAATCTGCCTGCCAATGCAGGGGACACGGGTTCGATCCCTGGTTCGGAAAGATCCCACATGCTACTGGGCAACTAAGTCTGTGCACCACAGCTATCAAGTCTGTGCTCTAGATCCCACAGGCAGCAAGCTCTGAGCCCAGGCAATAAGAAGCCACTGCAATGAGAAGCCCGTGCACCGCAACAGGGGAGTAGCCCCTGCTCTCAACTAGAGAATGCCCGAGTGTAGCAGGGAAGACCCAGCACTGCCAAAAAATTTAGAAAGTTGTACACATGTTGGGAGGAGGTGAAGACCCTGATCATAGGAAGGTGAGGAACCTTCAAGAGTCCAAAACTCACTGAAAAGATACAACTTTCTGTGTCCCCAAATTCATTTTGTATGGCATCAAAAGACAGTTAAATGAAGCCCAGGAAAAGAGTTGCTGGATTGACCATACCTTTTCTACTTATTAACCTTCAAAGATGACATGGGTTTCTTTCTTGCTTCAAATATTAGGGTGTGACACAACTTCCTTGTGTCCTAAAGAAATATGTATCTTAAAGTAGTTGTATAGAAGCAACTACTTTGGAACTTCAGCATTTATGAACAGAGTTTGATGTTATGATAAAAAGCAGCTTATAACTAATTAGGTTATTCTGATATATGTTGAATTATCTGCATAGAAATAACTGCTTTATGGTCATGGGGAAGTATACTTTAGGAACTCAATGTAAATGACGAATTCCTCAAACTTTGACATACGGCCAGGTGAAATGCCTAGATTTTTTGTCCCTAGATATTGAGCTGCAGCACCAGGTATTTCCACCCACTTTGTAGTCTCTCAGAACCCCTGGCCTCCCTCCCTGATTACTCTCTGAACAGTCAGAGAGTGATGTTCCTCTTCTGAAGAATCACCCCTGGGTATCTAAGAGACTCCTAGCAACAAAAATTCTGGGACATCTGGTTCAGCCTGATTGGTGTGTGTGAGGGGTCATTCTTGGGGGGACCACACAGTGGGTAGGGAAAGCAAGGCAGGGGAACGGGGTGGCTCTCCTATGTATGTATGGGGCTAAGGAAAACCCAAAAGTGTGAGGAGGTGAAAGCCCAGGTGGAGTTTTCAATGGATTCTGGGTGCACAGAATCTTCATGTTTTCAGGCAGATTGAGAATGAGAATTCTGATAAGGCTGTCAGTTCAGGCATGAGCCAGAAAAAGTGGGAAAGGCTCCAATTTCCAAGGCTCCTTGGTTCCCAACAGTCTCGGGCAGTAAGTATAGACAGGCACTGTCTTAATCCCTGCCAAAGGCTGATTGAGTGTAAGAGATGGCAAACCCACATCTGATCAATCTTTTCTCTAATAATGAGAATGAGGAAGAGAGCAGAAGGGCATTGGAGCATAGAAACAAACACTGCTGATTTCACACCTAGATGTTGGATGTTGTTTTGACCTGTTTACCATTAGAGTTTTCTAAGGGCTGGGACCATGTCTTATTCGCACTTGTAATCTGAAATCCCTACACCCCGCCCCTGTCTCACATGTGTCTCACACATGGTAATTGCTTAGTAAATATTTTCAGACAAACAAAAGCTAAAAATATACGAACTGGACAGGGGAGTGGAGATAGGGGAAGTATTGGAGGTTCTGTCCAGCACTGGAAAACATTGAGTTCAGTTCAGTCGCTCAGTTGTGTCTGACTCTGTGACCCCATGGACTGCAGCATGCCAGGCCTCCCTGTCTGTCACCAACTCCTGGAGCTTGCTCAAACTCATGTCCATCGAATCGGTGATGCCATCCAACCATCTCATCCTCTGTCATCCCCTTCTCCTTCTGCCTTCAATCTTTCCCAGCATCAGGGTCTTTTCCAGTGAGCCATTACTGGAAAACATTACTTGTTATGTTTTCCCAGACGGAAAGAATTCCAGTGATCTGAGAACTTAAAAACTCTGTCTACTAATGTTTGATCTGTGCTTAATCCCTCAGTCGTGTCTGACTTTTTCTAACCTCATGTACTGTAGCCCACCTGGCTCCTCTGTCCATGAAATTTTCCAGGCAAGAATACTGGAGTGGATAGCCATTCCCTTCTCCAGGGGGATCTTCCCAAGCCAGAGATCAAACCTGGGTCTCCTGCATTGCAGGCAGATTCTTTACCACTGAGTAAATATAGTCTTCACGAGAGCATCAAAACAATGAAGATTGTGAACATACTATCTTCCCCCAAAGTTATATCTTGTTCCTTTGTAATTCTTCCTTCCTGCTTCTTCTGCCACAGGCAATCATTGATCTGCTTTCTACAGATTAGTTTGCAGTTTCTAGAATTTATATAGAGAATCACGAAGTATGAACTCTTTTGCATCTGGCTTCTTTCCACTGAGCATTATTATTTTAAGATTCAAATATGTTGTGGCATGTATCAGTAGCTCATTTGTTTTTATTGCTATGTTGTATTCCCTTGCATGGATACACTAGAATTTGTTTTTCCATTTACCTATTGATGGACACTTAGGTTGTTACCAGATTCTTGATTACCAATAATGCTACTATAAACATTCATATACAAGTCTTCACATGTACATAGGCTTTCATTTCTCATGGGTAAATAAGAGTGGATCATAAGGTAATTGTACACTTAACTTTTAAAGAAACTGCCAAATTGTTTTCCAAATTGGTTGAAACCTTTTACTTTCCCACTTTCTATACATCCTCCGTAACACTTGCTATTTGTTGTTGTTTAGTTGCTCAGTCATGTCTGACTCTTTTGCGACCCCATGAACTGTAGCCCACCAGGCCCATCTGTCCATGGGATTTTCCGGGCAAGATTACTGGAGTGAGTCGCCATTTTCTCCATCAGGGGATCTTCCTGACTCAGGGATCAAACCCACGTCTCCACGTTTCCCGCACTGAAGGTGGATTCTTTACCTCTGAGCCACTGGGGAATCCCAACACTTGCTATAGTCATTTAAAAATTTTTTTAATCATCCTAATACTATGAAGAGGTATCTCACTGCATTTCCTCAATGACTAATTAAGATGATCATATTTTCATGTGTGTATTTGCCATTGCATATTTTCTTTGGTGAAGGCTATTCAGATCTTTACCCATTTTTAATTGAGTTGCTCGTTTTCTTATCATTGAATTTTGAGGGTTTTTTAATATATTTTGGATACAAGTTTGTTATCAGATATATGCATCACAAAGATTTTCTCTTAGTTGGTAGCTTGCGTTTTCACTTTCTTAACAGTCTTTCACAAAACAGAAGATTTTACTTTTAATTTTAGTGACATCCAATTTATCATTTTGTTCTTTTACAAATTGCTTTTTGTGTCATATCTAAGCAATATTTCCATAACCCAAGGACATGATGATTTTTATACTATGTTGCCATCTAGAAGTCTTATAGCTTTTGATTTTACATTTAGATCTAAGATCAATTTTGAGTTAATTTTTGTATGTGGTACAAGATATGAATCAAAGCTCATATTTTTGCATTTGCATATATAATTGTTACAGTAATATTTGTTGGAAATATTCTTTCTTCAACAAATTGCTTTTGTTACTTTGCCAAAAATCAGTTGTCCACATATGTGTGTCTATTTCCAGACTTTCTACTCTGTTACATTAATTTATTGTCCATCTTTATAGTAATAAGGGCTTCCCTGGTGGCTCAGTGGGTAAAAAGAGTCTGCCTGCAGTGTGGGAAAGCCATGTTCAGTCCCTGGCTTGGGAAGATCACCTGGAGGAGGAAATGGCAAACCACTCCAGTATTCCTGCCTGGAGAATTCTGTGTACAGAGGAACCTGGTGGCCTATAGTCATTGGGGTCACAAAGAGTTGGACACAACTGAGTGACTAACACTTTCACTTGCACTTTATAGCAACACCACACAGTCCTGATTATAGTAGCTTATAAGAATTGATGCTTTTGAACTGTGGTGTTGGAGAAGACTCTTGAGAGTCCCTTGGACTGCAAGGAGATCCAATCAGTCCATCCTAAAGGAAATCAGACCTGAATATTCATTGGAAGGTCTGATGCTGAGGCTGAAACTCCAATACTTTGGCCATCTGATGCAAAGAACTGACTCACTGGAAAAGACCCTGATGCTAGGAAAGATCAAAGACAGGAGGAGAAGGGGACGACAAAGGATGAGATGGTTGGATGGCATTACTGACTCGATGGAACATGAGTTTGGGTAAGCTCTGGGAGTTGGTGATGGACAGGGAAGTCTGGCATGCTGCAGTAGGTGGGGTCGCAAAGAGTTGGGCACGACTGAGTGACTGAACTGGTAAGTCTTGTAGTCAGGTAGTGGTTGTCTCTCAACTTTGTTCTTCTTTTTAAGGTTGTTTTACCTCTTCTAAGACCTTTGTATTTCCATATGAATTTGAGAACCAACTTGTCAATTTCTACAGACAACATTTCTTATGTTTCAGTTGAGAGAGTATTGAATCTATAGATGAACTTAGGAAGGAATGACATCTTAACAATATCAAGCCTTCTAACCTTGTGAACAAGTCTATTTTTTCACTTATTTAGGTCTTTAATTTCTCTCAGGAACGTTTTGTGGTTTGCAGAGTGCAGATCTAGTCCATCTTTCATCAGCTTTATCACCAAGTATTTATTATTTTCATGGTATTATGTTATTTTTTTTTTTGCAGTTTAATTTTCTATTCACCATTGCTAATATGTTTCTGGATTTGATTTGCTAATATTTTGTTGAAGATATTTGCAACTATATTCATGAGGGTAATTGAGGCATATTAGTCTACACTTTATTATTTTTTTCTGGTTTCCATATAAAGGTAACAATAGACCTATTGAATAAGTTGAGGATTATTAAAAATAATGCTATTTTTAGTATTTCCTCCTTTTACTTTTTGGAAAAGTTTGTGAAAAGTTAATTCTTTTTTGAATGTTTGATAGAATTCAAAAGCAGAGCAATCTAAGCCTGAAGTTTTCTTTCTGGGAAAATTTTTGAACTGCAATTTCAATTTCTTTAATAATTAGAAGGTTGTTGTATTATCTATTAATTTTTTATGAAGCTTTGTTAGCTTGTGTCTTTCAAAGAATTTATTCATTTTATCTAAGTTGTCAAATTTATTGGCATAAAACTGTTTAACTATTCCCTTAATAGTTTTTAATAATCTGTAGTGATGTTACTTCTCCCATCCTCCATATTGGTTATTTATTTCTTCTTTCATTTTTTTACTGATAAAACAGGCTAGAACTTTCTTAGTTCATTAATCTTGCAAAGAATCAGCTTTTGGTTACATTGATTTTTCTCTATTTGGTTTTTGTTTTCTATTCCATTGATTTTTGTGTTGACATGTATTATTTTCTTTCTTTTGCTCTGATTGGTTTACTTTGCTCTTCTTTTTAGAAAAATAATCAGTGGTATTTGCATAAGAACTTGCTTCTTTCTAATATAGACATCTAGTGCTATAAATTTCACCATAAATAGTGCTTTAGTATCATCCCAGGATTTCTGAGATGTGTGTTTTCATTTTCATTTATTTAGGACAGTTTAAATTTCCCTTAATTTTCTTCTTTTATCCTTTGGTATTTAGAAGCTTGCTATTTAGTTTTCAAATATTTTGGGGTATTTTATAGAGGGCATTTTGATATTGATTTCAAATTTAATTGCATTGTGGTAAAAAAAAATGCTTAGTATGACTTAAAACTTTTAAAATACATTGAGATTTGTGTGTTGGCCCAGAATATAAGGTATCTTGGTAAATATTCTGTGAACATTTACACTTGAAAAGAATACATTCTGCTGCTGTTGGGTGCAGTGTTCTATAAATGTTAATTAGGTCAAGTTGGCTGATTGTGCTGTTCAAGTCTACTATATTCTTTCTGATTTCACTCTATTGTATTAATTATTGAGATGGATATTGAAATCTTAGACTATAATTGTAGATTTTTCTATTTACTCTTGCAGTCCTATCATTTTTTTCTACAAGTTTTTTTAATCTCTTTTTAGGGACATAAACATTAAGGATTATTATGTGCTCTTCCTTGTAGACCTCTTTATCATTATGAGATAGCTTTATTTCTGATAATTTTCACCGATTATTTCTTCAAATATCTGCCCCCCACCACTTTGTTCTGCAATTACATGTATAATAAGTAGTCTCACAGATCACTAATGCTTTTTGTATTTGATTGTTTTATTCTCTTTTCTCCCTGAGTTTTATTTTTGTTAGTTTTTACTGTTATGTCTTCAAGTTCACCAGTCTTCTGCAATGTTTAATCTGCCATTATTCCATCCAGTATATTTTTCATCTCAGAAATGCTATCTTTCATCTCTAGAAATTTTGAGATACTTCCATATCTTATCTTTTTGAACATCTGGTATATATTTATAATAATTGAATAGTGTTAAAATAACTATTTTAATATTCTTATCTGATAATTCTACTATTTATATCAGTTCTGGATTTACTCTGATTGGTTGATTTTTTTTTGGTTGATTTTATTATTATGGATTGTATTTCCCTGCTTCTTTGTTTGCCTGATCTGATATGTAATTTATTGGATATGCGATGTGAATTTTACCTTGTTTTGTGCTGGATATTTTTTTTTCAGTTTTACTGAGGTGTAATAGACATAAAATTGTATAGATATTTAAAATTATATATGTACGACATAATGATTTTACATATGTTTACTTTGTGAAATGATTACTATAATCTGGTTAAATAACACACTCATCATCTCACATAGTTGCCATTTTGTGTGGTTGTAGTTGCTGAGAACACTTAAGGTCTACTCTCTTGGCAAATTTCAAGTACGCATTGCAGTACTATTAACTATAGTCACCATGCTGTACATTAGATACCCAGAACTTATTAAACTAATAAATGAAGGCTTGTACCCTTTGAACAGCATCTCTCAATCTCCATGTTCTGGTAACCATTCTATTGTGAGTCTATGGGTTTGGCTTTTTTCTTTTAAGATTCCACATGTAGGTAAGATCATATGATATTTGTCTTTCTCTACATAATTTCACTTAGCATACTATCCTCTGTGCTATGCTTAGTCACTCAGTCATGTCCAACTCTTTGCGACCCTATGGACTGTAGCCCGCCAGGCTCCTCTGTCCATGGGAATTCTCCAGGCAAGAATACTGGAGTGGGTTGTCATGCCCTCCTCTAGGGGATCTTCCCAACCCAGGGATTGAACCCAGGTCTCCCACATTGCAGACAGATTCTTTACTGTCTGAGCCACCAGGGAAACCCAGGAATACTGGAGTGGGTAGCCTATCCCTTCTTCAAGGGATCTTCCCAACCCAGGAATCAAACCAGGGTCTCCTGCATTGCAGGTGGATTCTTTACCAGTAGGCTCAGTCAATGGTATTGCAAATGGCAATATTCTATTCTTTCTTGTGGCTGAATGATATTCCATTTATATATACCATATCTTCTTTATCCATTTATCTGCCAATAGACATTTAGGTTTTTTCCATATCTTGGCTATCATGAATAACTCTGAAAGGCATATGGGAGTGCAGATATCTCTTTGAGGTACTGGTTTAGTCTTCTTCGGATATATAACTAGAAGTGGGAATGCTGAATCATACGGTATTTCTGTGCTTAAACTTTAATGACCTCCATACTGTTTTCCATAATGGCTGCACCAAAAACATACATTCCCACTAATAGTGTACAGGGATCCCCTTTTCTACACATGCTCACCAACAGTTGTTACTTGTCTTTTTGAGAAAAGCTATCCTAACAAGTGTGAGGTGATATCTTATTGTGCTTTTGATTTGCATTTTCCTGATGATTAATGATATTGAGAACCTTTTCATGTAGCAGTCTATATGCCTTCTGTAGAAAAAAAAATGTCTAAGTTTTTAGCCTATTTTAAATTGGATTATTAGAATTGTTTTGCTATTAAGTTTTGTAAGTTCTTTATATATTTTGGGTATTAATTCCTTATCAGATACATAGTTTTCAAATATTTTCTCTCATTCCATAGGTTGCCTATCATTTGTTGTTTCCTTTTGTGCAGAAGCTTTTCAGTTTGGTGTGGTCTCATTTTTGTTTAATTTTGCTTTTGTTGCTTTTGCTTTTGGTGTCAGGGTCAAGAAACCATTGCCAAGATCTATGTCAAGGAATTAACTGTCTATGTTTTCTTGTAGGATTTTTACAGTTTCAAATCTTACATTCATGTCTTTAATCCATTTTGAGTAAATTTTTGCATATGGTGTATTAGCTGTCCTATTTCCTTTGTTTGCATGTGGCTGTTCAATTTTCCCAACACAGTTAATTGAAGAGACTGTCCCTTCTCCATTGTAACTTCTGGCTTCTTTGTCATAAAGTAATTGACTAAATATTTGTGGATTTATTTCTGGGATCTCTATTCTATTCCATTGATCTATGTGTTTGTTTTTAAGCCAATACCATACTGTTTTAACTGATATAGCTTTTCAATGTTGTTTGAAATCTGGGAGCACGAAGCCTTTAGCATTGTTCTTTCTCACGATTGCTATGGCTATTTGGGGTCTTTTGTAGTTCCATACAAATTTTAGGATTGTTTGTTCTATTTCTATGAAAAATACCATTGGAATTTTTTTTTTTACAATTGGAATTTTGATAAGGATTGCATTGAATCTGTATATTACTTTTGGTAGTATGGACAGTTTAACAATATTAATTGTTCCAATCCATTAGCATCAAATATCTTTCCATTTGTTTGTGCCTTCTTCAATTTATTAAATTAAAGCCTTGTAGGTTTAACCTCTTGGTTAAATTTATTCTTAGATATTTTATTCCTTTTGATGCAATTATAGATGGGATTGTTTTCTTAGTTTCTCCTTCTAACAGCTCATTATTAGGTGCAAAGAAACGCAGTAGATTTTTGTATTGATTTCATATCCTGCTGGATTGTTTATTAGTTCTATAGTTTTCTGGTGTAGTTTTCAGGCTCTTCTGTACATAATATCGTGTCATCTGCAAATAGTGACAGTTTTACTTCTTCTTTTCCAATTTGCATGTCTTTTATTTATTTTTCTTACCTTATGGCTCTGGCTATACTATGTTGAATAGAAGTCCTGAGAGTCTTGTCCCTGATCTTAGAAGAAAAACTTTCATCATTTTATTGTTGAGTATGATGTTAGCTGTTCCCTTATCATATTTATCCTTTATTATTTTGTGTATTTTCCCTCTATACCTGCTTTGTTAGGAACCTTTATCATAAATGGATGATGGCCTTTTCAATTTTTTTCTGCATCTATTGAGATGATTACTCAATATTTATCCTTTTTTGTTGTTGTTGCTAATGTGGTATAGATATATATTGACTGATTTGTGATGTTGATCCCTTCTTGCATCCCTGGAATAAATTTCAGCTTGATGATTGTGTATGATCCTTTTACTGTATTGTTGAATTCCGTTTGCTAATATTTTGTTGAGGATTTCTGCCTCTATATTTATCAGGGTTACTGGCTTGTAATTTTCTTTTTCTGTAGCATCCTTGTTTTGTCTCGCTATCAGGGTAACGCTGGCCTTGTAAAATGTGTTTGGAAGAGTTTCCCTATTCTATTTTTTGACCAAACATTTTTTTATTGTATCACACCTTCTATTCTACTGACACCAGAGAAGTTCATTTTCTCTGGCAGTCACTGAGACAGCTTCACACAAGACATACCATCAATTTCCAAGCTCAGTATTGCCAGAATCAGGTGGAATGTCTGTCCAAAGTTTTTTCTTGATTTCCTCAGACTGTAATAAGTATCCAAAAATATTTGGTAAAAAACAGAAAGAAAAGAAAGAATGGAGAGGGAGGAAGGGTAGATATAGATATCATCCTCAAGGAGCTCTAACTCTAGTAGAGAAAATAGATAAATGAACAAATAATTTTTATACAATCTGGAGGATGGATTAAGTCTATAAAGATAAGTGAATGTTAAATAAAGGTAGGAAGTGGATTCTAGGCAGAGGACTTATATTCAGTAAAGATGTGATGAAATACAACACATATTTCATCACATATCAAGAAGGCTTGATATTAACCAGTTATTTACTTATCCCTTCTTGCCAGTTCTCTTCCTTTGGCTTTTACTATCTTTCCATCCAGTTCTTCCTCTAGTTGTCTTTGGGCTGGGCCATTACACAGCCTCTCCTATCTTCAATTCTCCTCCTTGAACTTCTATCTCACCTCCCTCCAATGTAGGGTGCATAGGTCAGTAGGAATCTTTCTGGAGTGTTTTGATCTTCTCTTGCTCAGATAATGACCACTCATAGAAAGTCCTCACTTCACTGTCAAATCCCTCTGTAAAAAAAAAAAAAAACAAAAAAACAACTCCTTGTTAAACTTCCTTCAGTTCTTGCTGCTGTCTGACTTCAACTCATTGTTCCAGCTAAGTAATCTTGTTTCCTGAGAGAGTAAATATGACTTGCTCATTCATGTCTCTGAACTGTCCTACATACCAGGAATCCCCTCTCTTCCTCTCCCCTCCTCTGTGAACACAGCTCTGGCAGGAGATCTGACTGATGACTGAAATAGAGCCCACTGCAGTGAGCAAGATGCAAGTTAGCTCCCTGCAGATCTGAAACAGGCAGAACAATTCTGTGTGGGCACTTGGGTCTCCAATTACCAATTCTGGGCCAGTTCTGATCCTGAGGGCCCCTGAGGATTCCTGGGAGAGAGAATTCAGTCAGTTTTGATTTCCCGAGGTTAGGTTCAAGATTCTGAGGCTGCCCTGAAGCAGACTGTGAGGTGATCAAGTTGGTATTTAGAGGTCTCACTAGCTTTACTGTCTTCTTTTATATTTTTCCTCTTTTAAATCCTCTAATCCAGAATTCACCATCATTCCCCTTCATTCTGGCAAAAAGAAAAGGGGATCCAATAATTTTACTCATATTACTGTGTTGGGATTGAATCGGCTACATCTCACAGGAGGTTGTCAGGGGTTAGAAAGAACCTCAGCCACTACTGGCTGTGGGATCTTGGGCAAAGAGCATGACCCTCTGTGCCTCAGTTTCCTTATCTGTAAAAGGGGGATAATAAGAGTATTTATATCACTGTTAGATATAATTATTACCTGTCAATCCCCGGTATGGTAACCCTGTCTAGTAGGGTTAGGCAGCCTATGCTTCAGTGCCTTCAATAATAGGAGCACTCTGTCTCCCAGGTTAGCCTATTTCTTTTGCAATTAAAAAGTGAGAGAAGGGGCAGTACTTGTAGGATAGGAGTGGGTCCCTCTCAAATTTCTAGCATAAAGGTAGTCCCTACCGTGGATTTTGTGAGGCTGCCTCTTTCCTTCTGAGATCAATACTTGCATAATCTTAATTGTTGTAGAATATTTATAGTAATAATAATTTTTCTATTGAGTGCTTACTATATGCAAGCGTTGTGCTAAGTATTTTATATGCATTATCTAAATATTTGAGATAAGCCTATTATTATTAATAATAATAACTAAATTTTACATAGTGCTTATTATGAGCCAGGCACTTTTCTAAGTTCTTTAATTACATTAATAAATTGAATTATATAACAACCCTAAAAATAGATATTATTATTTGCTCACTTTACATGTGAGAAAACTGTGGCACTAAAAGGTTAAGTAATTCTCTCCATTTCACACAGATGATAGTGGCAGAGGTAGATTTTGAACCCCAGCAGTCTTCCTGGTAGCTCAGTGGTAAACAATCTGCCTGCCAAGCAGGTGACCTGAGTTCGATCCCTGGGTTGGAAAGATCCCCTGGAGAAGTAAATGGCAACCCACTCCAGTATTCTTGCCTGGGAAATCCCATGGACAGAGGAGCCTGGCATGCTACAGTCCGTGGGGTCACAAAAGAGTAAGATATGACCTGGCAACTAAACACCAACAACAAAGTCTAACTCTCAGTCTGGCTCCAGAAATACTCCTTAACCGCTAAGTCATACAGTGTCCCTTGTTGTTGTTTAGTCACTAAGTCATGTCATGTCCAACTCTTTCTTGACCCCATGGACTGTAGCCTGCCAGGCTCCTCTGTCCATGGGATTTCCCAGGCAAGAATACTGGAGTGGATTGCCATTTCCTTCTCCAGGGGATCTTCCTGACCCAGGAATTGAATATATGTCTATCTCTTGGCACGTGGATTCTTTACAACTGAGCCACCAGGGAAGCTGCATCCCTTATGATATGACAATTCTAATCAACAGGGTCTCAGTGTAACAACTGCCAACATTGTATTATTACTCCTGCCCCCACCCCACCCCTCAAGGGGAAACTTTGTTTTGCTTTTCATGTTATCTTAACTATCCTCTTAGGGATCATTCCCACCTTCCCATCTTTGCTAGTGATGAACTGTGTGGCATAAAACCAATTGCTTGACATCTTTAATTCTCAGTTTCCTCCCCTCCAAAACAGAAATGATATCTACCGAGCAAGATTATTATTATTGTTTACCCCAGCCCATACCAACAAACTCCAGTCAACCCACCCACACACTATTCAGCTGGCAGCCAATAAATCCAAATACCAGCCCTCAGGGCCCTTTTCATGGTAATCACCTTGAACCCACTCAATTGGCTTCTGCTCTGGCTGTTCATTTACTCCGAACTGGTTCCTATGGGTACTTGCCTCTTGACCTTGGCTCTACATACTGTGTTTGCCTTCACACAGATCTCCCAGACTTGACCATCTCCGTGCTTCCTAAGCAAAGAGTAGCTTCACTCTCTGGTTCTGCCTGTTCCTGGCTATTCCAGTGAGGTCCAGCCAAACCCCAGACCTAACTCCCAATGTGGTAGCCCTGGGCCACTGTCAAGGGCCATCAGATTAAACCCCTGCTAGTATGTGTTGTACAGCAACATGACAGATTTTCCTACTTTACTACCACTGAGTTCCCATTCAGGATGTTTTAAATGTTGAATGCACCCTTAACCCACTTACTGCAATGACAGTTTCCATTATTTGCCATTTCCCTGCATTAATTCAGTTCAGTTCAGTTCAGTCGCTTAGTCGTGTCCAACTCTTTGCGACCCCACACCGGGTCTCCCTGTTCATCACCAGCTCCCGGAGCTTACTCAAACTCATGTCTATCAAGTCAGTGATGCCATCCAACCATCTCATCCTCTGTCGACCCCTTCTCCTCCTGCCTTCAATCTTTCCTAGCATCAGGGTTTTTTCAAATGAGTCAATTCTTCGCATCAGGTGGCCAAAGGATTGGAGTTTCAGCTTCAGATTCAGTCCTTCCAATGAATATTCAGGACTGATTTCCTTTAGGATGGACTGGTTGGATCTCCTTGCAGTCCAAGGGATACTCAAGAGTCTTCTCCAACACCACAGTTCAAAAGCATCAATTTTTTGGTGCTCAGCTTTCTTTATAGTCCAACTCTCACATCCATACATGACTACTGGAAAAACCATAACTTTGACTAGGCGGACCTTTGTTGGCAAAGTAATGTCTCTGCTTTTTAATATGCTGTGTAGGTTGATCATAACTTTCCTTCCAAGGAGTAAGTGTCTTTTAATTTCATGGCTACAGTCACCATCTGCAGTGATTTTGGAGCCCCCCAAAATAAAGTCTGTCAGTGTTTCCACTGCTTTCCCATCTATTTGCCTTGAAGTGATGGGACCAGATGCCATGATCTTAGTTTTCTGAATGTTGAGTTTTAAGCCAACTTTTTCACTCTCCTCTTCCACTTTCATCAAGAGGCTCTTTAGTTCTTCTTTGCTTCCTGCCATAATTACTAAGCACCATCCCAAACACTGTTGATTCCAAGCACTTGAGAAGAAAATTCAGATAGCAGATCATATCCAGCACTCTCCCCAATAAAAATAAACACTACCACCTACCAGACATTTACTCCATCCCAGGCACAATGCTAGGTATTTTAGATGTATACCCTCACATAAGCTGTTCAGCAATCTTTTGTGATAAATAGTACTATCCTCATTTCCCAGCTGTAGAAACTGAGGCACAGAAAGATTGAGTGACTCACCTAGGATTACAGAGTCATTACATGGGAGAGCTGAGATTTGAGTTCAGGCTTCCCTGATGGCTCAGGCGGTAAAGCATCTGCCTGTAATGCAGGAGACCTGGGTTTGATCCCTGGGTTTGGAAGATCCCCTGGAGGAGGAAATGGCAACCCACTCCAGTACTCTTGCCTGGAAAATCCCATGGACGGAGGAGTGTGGTGGGCTACAGTCCATGCGGTTGCAAAGAGTCAGACATGACTGAGTGACTTCACTTTCTTTCTACTTTCTTTCTACATCCCACACTGAACACATCCCACATTAACTACTGAACACTGTTGCCTCCCAATTTACATCATCTCCACTAAGTGCTTGAAGACCTTGCTGGGCCTATTTGCAATTCAAGAAACTGTGAACCCTTTGAATTCTCTTTTCTGTCAATACTAACCCCGCCCATGTAGTTGGTATGTGGCTTCCAGCACTCTAAAATAAGCCCAACCTACCCATATGTCTGTCCTTCCATGACAACCAGGGACTGGGGGAAGAGGAGGTGCTGAAACTCTGATCCACAGAGCTGGTTGCACGAGTCAGTGCAAGAGGAAGACTGTGGATTGGGAGAGTGCTGGTAGAAACCAGACTTTTACCTCAAGAATACTCTGGAGCAAGTCACAACTTCTCACTGGGCAAACCGGGAGAAGTCCCGGCCCCATGCCATTACACTGGGCCAACTCACCCACACACTATGCAGCAGGTGGCCAAAGAAAATGAGTCACAGACCTCAGGGCTTCATTTGAGTGAATTACCCTGAACCCTCTCACTTCTCTCTTGCCCTTGCTCTGCACTTCCTGCTCTGTTCCCTGGCATACCTGGCTTCAGATCTTCTTGGAAATATCTCCTATTTGTGACCCTGCATTCACCCTTTAGGCTTGCCATGCTCAGCTTTTGACCTTCTCAATGCTGTCTAAGAACAGGCTTGCCCTCATCCCCTGACTCTTGCTGATCTTCACAGTCTTAGGTCACTACCCTGGCCAATTCAATCTCCTGTCCCTGGAAACTCTATCTTGGAACTGGTCCACCTGACCAGTGCCTCAGCCCACAAGGTAGTGAGGGGTTGGAACAGAAAGGGGGATCAGAAAGTGATGAGACATCATGGAGAAAGATGCCTAGCCAGTGCCCCCACCCTACTGTAAATGGCATCCTTCATGGTATATTAACCCTAATCCCCTTTCACTATTTGGAAACTTTTTGTGGCCAAATAATTTCCCCACAAAACAGACATGGTTCAGGAAACTGAGAATGCAGACAGCTGCCATATTCTTTAGACTATAAATTAGAATACATGAACTAATGCTGTGAATGTACTTATGGCAACAATACAATGGAATGTTTAAATTCATTACTGCCTGGAAAATCTCTGATGTGCCATAACCATGCTTATAAAGTATGATGGAAGGCTACCATATATGCTCATGTGCTCAAAAACAGCGCCTGCTAGACTGACGTGTTGACTATACCCTACCACACATGGCTCATTCCTTGTACTCTGGTCACACTCATCTGCCTTCAGTTCACCATATTTGTTTCACTCCCTCCTGCCACAAGGGGCAAGCTATTTCCTTTTCTAGTACGTTCTTTCTCTCTTCTTGAGAATTAACTCCCCATCTCTTTCCAGATCTTGCCTCCATCATCACTTCTTTGCAGGTGTTTTCCCTGCCTTCCTTATTAATAGTGCCATGATCTTACCCATTGGATCCATTGTAGCACTTATACAGTTGCAAGTACGCATTTATTTATATGATAATGTGATTAATGTCTGCCTGCCTCCACCACTAGAATGAAAGTTCCATGAGAACAGGGGCCATGTCTTCTTGTTCACAGCTATAACCTTGGAATTTGGAATAGCCAACACCAAGTACGTGTGTTTCTTTGTTTGTTTAATTGTTCAGCAAATAGTTGGCCAGAACTGCTCACCAACCAAGTCTTCCTAAGATCCTTGGCTAAGTGCATCAAACCCATGGGAGGAGAAGGAAGGTCCTGGAATACATTTGGGCTGATTTTCTCCAATCAACAAATTGGTACCTACAAGTTTAACAGTTGAGTAAAGTACAAACTCCTAGCAACTCGGATACAGACTATATATCTTTCTAGAAGAGAGAAATTGTGATAGGCAGGGCACAGAGAGGTAAGCAACATGCCCAAGTTTACCTAACTAGTAGATACCAGAGTCAGTATTTAGACGGCAGCGATCTTGTTCCACTTGATTAATCTTCCTGAACCTCTGTTTTCTCATCTGTAAAATGGGAGCAATCAACGGTGCTAGCTTGAACAGTTATAAGAATTAAATGTGATAATGTATTGAAAGCATTTGCACATAAGTATTCATTGTATGGTACCTATTACTGTTAGTTTCTTTCAAAATAAAGGGAAGTCAGAGAATCTGTATGTTAGGATGTGGAGAAATAGCTGTCTTTCCATAAAGCCCTCACCCACCCTTGTCTTGTTTCCTCTCCCTTCCTTTTTCCCTCCTCTGTCCTCCTTTACTCTCTCTCTCTCTCCAGCTATAATCTCCAAAAGAGATGTTTTTAGGGGTTAATAAAGGAAGACAGAGGAGCGGATGGAGAGAGATCAGATTTATCTCAAGAAAGGGGTTGAAAAGAACACTGAAAGGAGGAAGAAATAAAAGAAAGGTAGGGGTGAAGGGTTTTTCCAGTGGTCGTGTGTGGATGTGAGAGTTGGACCATAAAGAAAGCTGAGCACCGAAGAATTGATGCTTTTGAACAGTGGTGTTGGAGAAGACTCTTGAGAGTCCCTTGGACTGCAAGGAGATCCAACCAGTCCATCCTAAAGGAAATCAGTCCTGGGTGTTCATTGGAAGGTCTGATGCTGAAGCTGAAACTCCAATCCTTTGGCCACCTGATGCAAAGAACTGACTCATTTGAAAAGACCTTGATCCTGGGAAAGATTGAAGGCAGGAGGAGAAGGGGACAACAAAGGATGAGGTGGTTGGATGGTATCACTAACTCGATAGACATGAGTTTGAGTAAGCTCCAGGAGTTGGTGATGGACAGGGAGGCCTGGGCATGCTGCAGTCCATGGGGTCGCAAAGAGTCAGACATGACTGAGTGACTGAACTGAACTGAGGAGTGAAGGGACAACACATGTAAGATGGTTATGTTTTTCCTCTGCTAAATAAAAGTATGGCTGTACACAACTTTACTACAGGACTTTCTTCTCCATTTTAAAAAGGGATGGAGAAAGGGGAAGCATAAAGACATGGACTTAGAAAGGTACTGGCTATTGCTGCTGCTGCTGCTGCTAAGTCGCTTCAGTCGTGTCCGACTCTGTGCGACCCCATAGACGGCAGCCCACCAGGCTCCCCCGTCCCTGGGATTCTCCAGGCAAGAACACTGGAGTGGGTTGCCATTTCCTTCTCCAATGCATGAAAGTGAAAAGTGAAAGTGAAGTCGTTCAGTCATGTCCGACTCTTAGCGACCCCATGGACCGCAGCCTACCAGGCTCCTCTGTCCATGGGATTTTCCAGGCAAGAGTACTGGAGTGGGGTGCCATTGTACTGGCTATTAGTACCATTTAATTTATAGTCATCTATGCCCTGCATTTTTTGGAAAGGATAAAAGCCTAGAAAACATTGCCTCAACTTAGGTAGCTTTGAAACACATACACACCCCATTGTTCAGTGCTGCCCCTTTAGCATTTCCTACGCATTTATATTTGTGTGCCTGTTGGTTGAGTGTGTTGCTGGCGCTCACAGCACAGAAGCCACAGGAGTCAGGGGAATGTGTCTTTTCCTTTGAAACCAAGTGCTTAATGTTTGCTGGGAATTGTGATGAAAGATGGATGAGAGGAATGGCTCTTCTGATGGTGTTAACACAGGCAGCTCCCCATTCCCCACTGGGTTTGTTTAGCTACGCCTTAGATACCAGCATACCTGGGCCTCTTAGAAGACAAGGGCCCAATTGAATAGATTCCCTGGAAGTCCAAGGGGCAGAGCACAGCAGGAGAAGTGATTTTAGGGAGATTGTCAGGCTAACTTGGCAGACTGGAAACTAGGGAAACCTCTGGGGTACTTATCCAAACCAAACTTGTGAAATACTGGCTCATCCCCAGGTCCTCTGTTAAGGCCTTTGGGGAAAGTCCTAAATGCAAGCCAGTCAAGTTGAACATTACACTATTTATAATTACAAGATAGGAAGAAAAAGACAGGAAAAAAGAAAGGGGAGACAGAAAGCAGGAGCATAATTAAGGCCTGGCTAGCAACAGCTTAGATACAGTGTCATTAAAAGTAAAGCATGCTTCTATAAATCAATGAATGAAAGCTTTTAAAAAATATTTTTAAGAAAGAAAACAAATGTGTAAGAAGAACCATTGTAGTACCTGGCATTTCATAAGATGAAAAAGATACTTGTATTCAAAGGGAAATGTGCCATGGAAACATAACAGATAAAGTGTTGCAGGATTCTTATCAAGAACATACATAAAGCATTATTATACTTAGCATTGTTACAGTTCTGTATGAAATATAATTTTGTTGGGGAAGGTGGAGTGGAGGCAAGCATTTTACATCTGATGAGTCACCATAAAGCTACTTCCCTATTCCTGCTTATGGCAAACTGAGTGGGCTTTATATTAGTAATATGCAGAGCTGTCTAAGATTAGGAACAAGACATTAGTGTCCACTCTATCATTCCTACTCAACAAATTACTAGAAGTCTTAGCTAGAGCAATCACACAAGAAAAAAATAAAAAGATAGTAGAATTGAAAAAGAAAAAGTAACATTGTCTCTATTTGCAAATAACATGATTTTATATATAGAAAGTCCTAAAAGTTCAGCCAGAAAACAGATTTGATCAATGAATTCAGTCAATTTGCCGGATACAAAATTAACATACAAAAATTGGTAGCATTTGTGTATACTAATGACTTTTCTGAAAAAGAAATAAAGAAATCAATCCCATTTACAACAGTATTTTTAAAAAATCCTTAGGAATAAATTAAACTAAGGAGATTAAAGATTTATACTCTGAAAACTGTAAGACATTGATGAAGGAAATTGAAGAAGGCACAGACAAATGGAAATGTATCCTATATTCATGGATTAGAAGAATTAATATTGTTAAATGTCAATAATACCAAAAGCTATCTGTAGATCCAATGCAATCCCTATCAAAATTACAATGGTGTTGTTTATAGGAATAGAAAAAAAAACAGTCCTAAAATTTATACAGAGCCAGAAAAGACTCATCGTCAAAGAAATTCTAATAAAGAGGAACAAAGCAGGAGACATCACAGTTCTTGATTTCAAGCTATACTATAAAGCTATAGCCATCAAAACAGTATAATACTAGCAAATAGACCAATGGAACAGAATTGAGAGCTCAGAAATAAACCCAAACATATACAGTCAACTAGGGAACCAAGAACCTGCAAAGGAGAAAAGACAGTATCTTTAATAAATGGTACTAGAATAATTGTTATTCAGAATGAAACTGGTAATTATTAGAGAAATGCACATCAAAACTACAATGAGGTATCACCTCACACCAGTCAGAATCAGTCAGTTCAGTTCAGTCGCTCAGTTGTGTCTGACTCTTTGCAACCCCATGGACCACAGCATACCAAACTTCCCTGTTCATCACCAACTCCTGGAGCTTGCTCAAACTCATGTCCATCGAGTTGGTGATGCCATCCAACCATCTCATCCTCTGTCATCCCCTTCTCCTCCCAACTTCAGTATTTCCCAGCATCCAGGTCTTTTCCAATGAGAATGGCCATTATTAAAACATCTACAAATAACAAATGCTGAAAAGGGTCTGGAGAAAAGGGAACCCTCCTACACTGTTAGTGGAAATATAAATTGGTACAGGCACTATGGAGAACAGTATGGAGGTTCCTTAAAAATAAAAATAAAGTTACCATATGATCCAGCAATCCCACTCCTGGGCATATATCCAGATAAAACTATCATTTCAAAAGATGCATGCATCCCTGTGTTCATAGCAGCACTATTTACAATAGCCAAGATATCAACCTAAATGTCCATTGACAGAAGATTTGGTATGTGTGTGTGTGTGTGTGTGTGTGTGTGTGTGTATACATATATATAGATATAGATATAATGAAATATTACTCAGCCATAAAAAGAATGAAATAATGCCATTTGCAGCTACAAGGATAGACCTAGAGATCAGTATATTAACTGAAGTTAGAAAGAGAAGGACAAATACCATATGATATCACTTATATATGGAATCTAAAATATGACACAAATGAACCTATCTATGAAACAGAAAAAGACTCACAGACATAGAGAAGAGGCTTGTGGTTGCCACAGTGGGGAGTGGGGAGGGGAGGGCTAAATTGGGAATTTGGGTTTAGCAGATGCAAACTGGTGTATATAGAATGGATAAACAACAAGGTCCTACTATATAGCACAGGGAACTATATCCAATATCCTGTAATAGGTGCCCGGAAACCATCCCAAGAGCAGCTGCGTGAGGCCGGGCCAAGAGGGAGGCCTTGACTTAGGTTTGACACACTCGCCCTGAGTGTCCTTGTCACCTGGGTTTGTTTAGATGGCTCCCGCAAAGAAGGAGGGTGAGAAGAAGAAGGGCTGGTCTGCCATCAATGAGGTAGTGGCCAGAGAATACACTATCAACATTCACAAGCGCCTCCGTGAAGTGGGTTTTAAGAAGCATGCCCCTAGGGCACTCAAAGAAATCTGGAAATTTGCCATGAAGGAGATGGGAACTCCAGATGTGCACATGGACACCAGACTCAACAAAGCCGTCTGGGCCAAAGGAATAAGGAACGTTGCATACCGGATCCATGTGCGGTGGTCCAGAAAATATAATGAAGACAAAGACTCGCCAAACAAGCTCTACATGTTGGTTATCTACATGCCTGTCACCACCTTCAAAGATCTACAGACATTCAGTGTGGATGAGAACTAACTGCTGATTGACCAATAAAGTTATTGAACTGCAAAAAAAATTCCTGTAATAAACCACCATGGAAAAGAATATATACATATATATTATATACATTACATATATAACTGAATCCCTTTGCTATACACCAGAAACTAATACCACATTGTAAATCAACTATATTTCAATAAAAAAGAAAGAAGCTGAACACATGCCTTATACCTTATACCTCTTGTAAATACTAACTCAAAATGGATGAAAAAACTTCTATGTAAACCTGAAAGCATAAAACACCTAGAAGAAATCTCCTTGACATGGGTCTTGGTAATGGTTTTTTGGATATGACACATAAAGCATTAACAACAAAATAAAAAGATAAGCAAGTGGGACTACCTCAAATTAAAAAGCCTCTTCACAGCAAAAGAAGCCATCAATAAAATGAAAAGAAAACTTATGGGATGAGAAAAATATTTGCAAATCATACATATGATGAGAGGTTGACATATAAAATATTAAAGAACTCACACAACTCAATAGCAGAAAAACAAATAGCCCTATTCAAAAATGGGCAAAGGACTGTGATAGACACTATTCCAAAAAAGATATATGAGAGGCCAATGGATATGTGGAAAGATTCTCAACATCACTAATCATTAAGGAAATGCAAATTAAAATCAAATTAAAAATTCACATTTGTTAGAATGGCCATCATCAAAAAAAGATGCTGGTGTGGATGTGGCAAAAAGAGAATTCTTGTGCACAGCTTGTGGGATTGTAAATTGGTATAGACACTATGAAAAATAGTATGGAAGGCCCTCAAAAATTAAAAATAAAACCACCATGTGATCGAGCAATTCTACTTCTGGAACATATCCAAAGGAAAACACAAACTAAAAAAACATATCTGTACCCCAATATTCATAGCAGTATTATTTATAATAACTAAGATGTGGAAGCAACTTAAGTACCCATCAGTAGATGAATGAATAAAGAAGTTATGATTTAAAAAATTACACACACAATGGACTATTACTTAGCCACAAAAAGGATGAAATCTTATCATTTACAACAATATGGATGGACCTTGAAGGCATTATACTAAATGAAATGTCAGACAGAAAATGACAAATAGTTTGTGACCTTATTTACATGTGAAATCTTTTTTTTTTTCCATTTCTTTTTTTTTTTTTTGCCCTCCTTTTTTTTTTTTTTTTTTTTTTTTTCCAGTGGTTTGTCATACTTGATTATATACCTGAATTTACATGTATTCCCAATCCCGATCCCCCCTCCACTCCCTCCACCCATTCTCTGGTCTTCCCGTGAACAGGCCGAGCACTTGTCTCATGCATCCCACCTGGGGCTGGTGATGCTGTTCACATAGATAGTATACTGCTGTTCTCTCAAAACATCCCACCCTCACCTTCTCCCACAGAGTCCAAAAGTCTGTTCTGTACATCTGTGTCTCTTTTTCTGTTTTGCATATAGGGTTATCGTTACCATCTTTCTAAATTCCATATATATGTGTTAGTATGCTGTATTTGTCTTTATCTTTCTGGCTTACTTCACTCTGTAAAATGGGCTCCAGTTTCATCCATCTCATTAGAACTGATTCAAATGAATTCTTTTTAATGGCTGAGTAATATTCCATGGTGTATAGGTACCACAGCTTCCTTATCCATTAGTCTGCTGATGGGCATCTAGGTTGCTTCCATGTCCTGGCTATTATAAACAGTGCTGCGATGAACATTGGGGTGCACGTGTCTCTTTCAGATCTGGTTTCCTCAGTGTGTATGCCCAGAAGTGGGATTGCTGGGTCATATGGCAGTTCTATTTCCAGTTTTTTAAGAAATCTCCACACTGTTCTCCATAGCGGTTGTACTAGTTTGCATTCCCACCAACAGTGTAAGAGGGTTCCCTTTTCTCCACACCCTCTCCAGCATTTATTGCTTATAGACTTTTGGATAGCAGCCATCCTGACTGGCGTATAATGGTACCTCATTGTGGTTTTGATTTGCATTTCTCTGATAATGAGTGATGTTGAGCATCTTTTCATGTGTTTGTTAGCCATCTGTATGTCTTCTTTGGAGAAATGTCTGTTTAGTTCTTTGGCCCATTTTTTGATTGGGTCATTTATTTTTCTGGAATTGAGCTGCAGGAGTTGCTTGTATATTTTTGAGATTAATCCTTTGTCTGTTTCTTCATTTGCTATTATTTTCTCCCAATCTGAGGGCTGTCTTTTCACCTTACTTATAGTTTCCATAGAAAAAGAGATCAGATTTGTGATTATTAAAGATGGAGGCGGAATTGGAGGAAGTGGTCAAAAGGTCCAAACTTCTAGTTGCAAAATATGTAAGTGCTGCTGCTGCTGCTGCTAAGTCGCTTCAGTCGTGTCCGACTCTGTGCGACCCCATAGACGGCAGCCCACCAGGCTCCCCCGTCCCTGGGATTCTCCAGGCAAGAACACTGGAGTGGGTTGCTATTTCCTTCTCCAATGCATGAAAATGAGAAGTGAAAGTGAAGTCACTCAGTCGTGTCTGACTCTTAGCGACCCCATGGACCGCAGCCTACCAGGCTCCTCTGTCCATGGGATTTTCCATGCGAGAATACTGGAGTGGGGTGCCATTGCCTTCTCCGATATAAGTACTAGGGATATAATATGGGCTTCCCTGGTATCTCAGATGGTAAAGAATCCGCTTGCAATGAAGGAGACCTGGGTTTGATCCCTGGGTTGGGAAGATCCCCAGGAGGAAGGCATGGCAACCCTCTCCAGTATTCTTGCCTGGAGAATCCCCACGGACAGAGGAGCCTGGTGGGTTACAGTCCATAGAGTCTAAAAGAGTCAGACACGACTGAGGGACTAACCACAGCACAGAATGGGGTTGTAATATGTGATATGATAACTATAGCTAACACTGCTATATGATATATAGAAAAGTTAAGAAAGTAAGTCCTGATTTCTCATGAAAAGCAAAAAGATTTTTTTCTTTCTTTCCTCCTTACTGTATCTTTATAAGACGGATGTTTGCTGAACCTATTGTGGTAATCATTTCACAATATATGTATATCAATCATGCTCTGTGCCTTCAACTTTCACAGTAATAAACATTAATTATTTCTAAACAAAACTGGAAAAAAGACAAATATACAAAACAATGCTTTATAAACATTGGGCAGCAAGACCTCACAGGATCCCTGAAAGAAGGGAAACACATAAGGTGAGCCCTATGATTGCCCCAGCTTACTTCTGGGAAAGAGTTTCCAGCACATAATACAGGAAGTGCAAAACTGGAAAGAGTCTGGTATTCTCACTAAGTTGAGGAGATAGAGTGGAGGATTTCAGGAGGCCAAGGTGTTAGAATATGTAGGGCAGAGTAATAGATAGGAGGAGTATACACAGAGTGAGAGCTATGGAAACAAGCAGGTGCTACCCTTTCCAATTTTCCGGTGAGTTCTGATCATGTGTTGTAAGGAAACTACCCTCAGACCATCAGAAAGGAGCAGGCAGAACAGTTCTTGGAAGTCAAACAAAACTGTTAAGAGTTCACATTCCTAAAAGCCAAAGTCAAGAAATCTCTTAATGATTGGGACATCAGATAAAGTACACAGAAGGATATTATCTCAGTAGAGAGAACAAATTTAACCCTAGACTAAAATATTTTGGTAGCTTCTGGTATAACCTAACAACTCTTAAAAGTAAACCTCAAAATGATCAAACTGTTTCCAAGTGTCTTAATTGTGTCTTAAAACAAAGCTTTAAAAAAGGGAATTAAAAAAAAATCCAGCAGCCAACCATGTAAAATTCAAAGTGTCTGGCGTCTAGTCAAAAAGTACCAGGCATGCAAAGGAGCAGGAAAATACAACTCATAATGAGGAGAAAAATCAATCAATATAAATAGTCCCCAAAACGCACAGCCAAGAGAATTGGTAGACATGGGTATTAAAACAGCTACTCTACATGTTTATTGCCTAGCCACAAGATCAAAATAAATATGCTATTTGATTAACCCACATGGGATGAACTTTTGTGTATATGCAAAATAGAAGTCGAGTCACTTTTTTTACTATATGGATATCCAATTGACCAAGCATCATTAACTGACAAAGAACATTCTTCCCTTGCAATGCAGATGTAACCTGTGTTACAAAAAAGGCTCATATATGAAGAAATTATTTTCAGAAAGAAAATGAATGTGCAAAACGAACCATTATAGTACTTAGCATTTTATAAAATGAAAAAGATGCTTGTATTCAAAGAGAAATGTGCTGTGGAAATACATGAGATGAGATGTTGCAGGACCTTAATCATAAACATATGCAAAGCTAGCATTGTCACATTCTATATGAAGTTCTTGGAAATACAATTTAGTCAGGGGTGGGGAGTGGGCATTTTGCATCTGATGAGTCACCATAATGCTACTTCCCTATTCCTTTGTTGTTCAGTCTCTCAATCGTGTCCAACTCTTTGCAGCCCCACGGACTGCAGCATGCCAGGCTTCCCTGTCTTTCACTATCTTCCAGAGTTTGCTCAAACTCTTGTCCACTGAGTTTGATGCAACCATCAACCATCCAACCATCTCATCCTCTGCTGCCCCCTTCTCCTCCTGCCCTCAATCTTTCCCAGCATAAGGGTCTTTTCCAGTCGCATCATGTGGCCAAAGTACTGGAACTTCAGCTCCAGCATCAGTCCTTCCAATAAATATTCAGGGTTGATTTCCTTTAGGATTGACTGGTTTGATCTCCTTGCTGTCTACGGGACTCTCAGGAGACTTCTCCAGCACCACAGTTCAAAAGCATCAGTTCTTCAGTACTCAGTCTTTTTTATTGTCCAGTTCTCACATCCATACATGACTACACGAAAAACTATAGCTTTGATTAGATGGACCTTTGTCAGCAAGGTAATGTCTCTGCTTTTGAATACGCTGTCTAGGTTTGTCATCGCTTTTCTTCTCAGGAGCAAGCATCTTTTAATTTCAGGGCTGCATCCTGCTTATGTGAATTGACCACCTTTATATTAGTCGTATGCAGAACTATCAAATAGTGGAATTTCCTTTGTCACCATTGTAACCAGGGGAATGAAATTATTCTGTTAGTAGAAGAAGAGTTAGAATATTTGTTTTATGTTCTTACCTTCCTCCTCATCCTACTATAGAAGCTCAATAAGTCACTACACCTCTGTGAATCTCAAACCCTCCATTAGTCACTTAAATTTAATGCATGTAACAGATGGTGCTGGCTTTTGTCAAAAGGGCATTTTTTTCCCAACATGTATCATGGTTGTAGCTCCAATACAATGATTTGAAAAGTCCTGAAGATCAGTACAGATCGATGTTACTAGCCCGTCTCCAAGAAAAAAATCTATATGGGCTTAATGGAAGCTAGCCAGTGGCTTCAAAGAATGTGACTTCATTTTCCTTTCAAGTGAGTAAGCATTTCATGAGCATCTATCATATCATTTCATGAGCACAGGAGGCTGAAGAAGTACATGTAGAATTTGGAGACCACCAAACTTTCTGGAATCACCGACTCGATGGACATGAGTTTGAGTAAACTCCAGGAGTGGTGATGGACAGGGAGGCCTGGCATGCTGCAATTCATGGGGTCACAAAGAGTCAGACATGACTGAGTGACTGAACTGAACTGAACTGAAACTTTCTGGAGAACTCTCAGAATGGCCTCTAACTCTTCACCCTCAGGTACTAACTCTTTCTGACTTCTTTAACCATTAAGACTCTGCATAGTTCAAGGAGGCCAACAGACTCCTTGGCCCTTTCCTTCTATTCATCCAAATGTGAGCTTCAAAAGCAGCAGAACCCTAGGTGAAAGAAGCCAACTGAGCCTGGAAGACTCAGAGTGCCTTTGAACCTCTGGGAAATACCTGACTTTAGAAACGTCTATGACAGTGTTTTCTACTTAATACTCCAAACTCCAGGAGGGGAGAAAAATGGCCAGAGACAGAAAGTATTGCTTCCTACATCCCTTTCTCAGTGGCCCTTTGGGTGCAAAGAAAGACATGGTTCTCCTAACCTTCCATAATCTATAGGAGGTAACTCCTAGTACAAAAACACCACCTCATCCACATCCCACACCTGTCTAGTATGACGGGAAGTGGGAGAAGGAGGTTGCTGTTGAGAAAGGAGGAAGGACTGCTGGGTAAGATGCGATTCCTTCTGTGCTCTCCTTTTTGTTAAATCTAGCCCCATTCCTTTTAGGTTATTCATGTATACTTTTTTTAAAAATTGGCATATAATTGCTTTACAATGTTGTGTTGGTTTCTGCTATATAACAATATGAATCAGCTATAAGTATACATATGTCCCATCCCTCCTGAGCCTCCCTCCCACCCCTCTAGGTCACCACAGAGCACCAAGCTGGGCTCCCTGTGCTATGCAGCAGCTTCCCACCAGCTATCTGCTTTACACATGGTGGTGTATATACGTCAGTCCTACTCTCTCAATTTGTCCCACCCTCTCTCTCCTCCATTGTGTCCACAAGCCATTCTCTAGGTCTGCGTCTCTATTCCATCTTCTTTGTTTGGGTTGTTATCAAAGCTCCACCCTGTGCAGGGGAAGTTCTTACAACCAGATGGGGTAATAGGGAATAGTCTAGATGCCAAGGAGAAACAGAGCAATTCTATTGTAACAGGTCACCCACAGCCAAAGCAAATTATTTCCTCCAACTCCACTGGGAACCAGAGCCCAAGATAGTGAGCAGCCACTAGGACTCCCTGTGCAGCTCTGGAAAAACACATAAAGCATACAGCTGCTCACCCTTAATTGATGAGCTGATAATTAACACCGTGTATGTAGACTTTGGGCCCAGTACGTGACTTAATTTGTGAAAACAATGTCTGCCAGCAGCCTCTTGGTTCGGAGGGACACCAGCTGGGACTGAGATAAGCCAGAGCCAAAGGAAGACTAAAGAGGACTGCAGTCAGGGGAGAAGGCAGGGAGAGGCAGGATTTCCTAGGAGAATGGGAGCAAGAGAGGAGACAGATGAGAGAGAGGAAAGAAGGGAAGTACAAGGGAGGAAAAGAAACCAGCAAAGCATTTCTCAGAGAGCCCCAGACAAGCACTTTAATGTCATGAAGGCTGTCATCCCCCCAACCTTCCCACTCCCCATTCACATTCACTACACCTTTATTCTTTTTTAATCTTCGATCTTTAATTTTGTATTGGGGTATAGCTGACTAAGAATGTTGTGATAGTTTCAGATGAACAGCAAGGGACTCAACCATTGATATACATGTGTCTGTTCTCCGGGAAACTCCCCTCCCATCCAGGCTGCCACATAACATTGAGCAGAGTTCCATGTGCAATACAGTAGATTCTGGTTGGTTATCCATGTTAAATATAGCAGTGTGTACATGTCCATCCCAAACTCCCTAACTAAGCCCTTCCCCTCATTCCTCCCCCCTGGCAACCACAAGTTCATTCTCTAAGTCTGTGAGTTTCTGTTCTGTGAGTTCATTTGTATCATTTCTTTTCATATTTCACATATAAGGATGTCATATGGTATTTCTCCTTTGCTGTCTGACTCCACTCAGTATAACAATCTCTAGGTTCATCCATGTTGCTGCAAATAGGATTATTTCCTTCTTTTTAGCAGCTGGGTAATATTCTATTGTTATATATACACCATGGGCTTCCAGGTAGTGCTAGAGGTAAAGAACCTGCCTGCCAATGCAGGAGTTGTAAGAGACAAAGGTTTGATCACTGGGTCGGGAATATCCCTGGAGGAGGGCACAGCAACCCACTCCAGTATTCTTGCCTAGAGAATCCCATGGACAGAGGAGCCTGGCAGGCTACAGTCCATGGGGTTGAAAAGAGTCAGACATGACTGAAGTGACTTAGCACGCATGCACACGCTGTCGATGGACATTTAGGTTGCTTCCCATGTCTTGACTGTTGTAAACAGTGCTGCAATGAACTTTGGCACTGCACCTTTGTTCTTGTTCATTCTCTCCAACTCTCTCTCCAGACTCATTTTTTGGGGTAACCAAACCCACATATCTACAAACAGCAAGACATGTCAAATCCTTTCGTGCTTAAAATCTAGTCGTCAGCTACCTTTTAGTGGCTGGCAAAGTTGCCACATTGCAAGTAGATCTCTTTTGCTGCCAGATCCCCTGCTGCCATGCTATTCTCTGTAAATGTGTCACTCAGTTCTCTCGGTTGAGCCAGGAATGCTGAAGGGTCCCTTTTTGAAGATTCTCCTCTGAGCTCCTCTCCTGTACAGCAGGGATTGTCTTTGGCCTCCTTCCACCTGTCATTTCAGAACCATCATTCTCCTTGATCCTGATTCCCTCTATCCAGCCTCCTGGCTCAAGATCCCTCTACTATTCAATAGTACATATCCTAATCCCGCAGGGAACTGCTTTCCCTTCTGCCAACTAGCAAATGAACTCTACTGAAGGTGTTAAATGTAGTTGGTGGCTTAATGTATCACTCTTCCCTTGTGTAATTGCTGCATTTTCGTAATGAAGGACTAGCCCTCATATGGCAGAATAGTAAGTATGATGGTAGATAAGGAAATTGGGGGATAGGAGACCTCCCTATTCTTCTTCTGGGAATGGTTGATATTGGGCATGAGGATAGCACTATCAGGTCACCAGGGATATTTGCCAAAGCTGAAAGGTCACCTTGTGATTTTCTTAAATTGGTTAGAGGGAAGGGAGAGCAGAGCCAACGGAAGTGAGTTTTACTTTTTACCTTGTTGCTCAAATTGTCAAGAGCACTTACCTTCAAGAGTTCCACATAATGCCTATCTCCTGCCATGGGATTTACTCAGCTGACTAAATTTTCTAAAACTGTATTGATGACAATGCCAACAAAAGAAAACCCAGAATCATGCATAAACCATGGTTACTTCCAAACTATGCTCTTGATTCAACTCACAGACTACCTGGGCAAAGCAAAGTGGTATGTAAGCTGATCAACATTCACAGAGATAGAGAGAGAGGACTCAAGTCAAATCCGTTCTGGTCCATCCCTGGGCTAGTCATATTGGCCTGCCTTTGCACTTTTTGGCTACACATCTGTGCCTCTTGTTCCACTGAGTCCTGAGCCAGGCCAGAAAGGCAGGTACATCACTTCTTCCAAGAGAGATGGCATAGTTCCAAGTGCAGGAAGGAAGCAATTTTATCAGACCTCTGGCCCATTGATAAAACCACAGAAGGAAATCATTGAGTTTCAAATTCAGAAAGGAAAGTCTTAGATAAAACTAGGAATTAATTGCCTAGGGAGTTTCCACTTTAAAGTCATTTTTCTCCACATCAATAGAAAAGCTTTTTATCATAGCTAGGGTAATGGTCTTAGAGTTGAAGTGCTGTCTGCCTGTTTACCGCTGTTTATAAAGTCTTCAGTAAAAGCTAGTCACTTCCACCCCCACAAAATAGCCATTCTTTTCTTCACTCCACTTCCTTTTTTTAGATTCATAATGCCTTTTCCTTTCTGAGGATTCCCAGGACTTAATTTAGATTTCACAATAGAGGAAACTGCCAGATGAGGCAAGGAGACTGGCTGTGCTACATATCAAAAGGAATTATGGGGACTTCCCTGGCTGTCTAGTGGTTAGGAGTCTGTCCTCTCACTGCCACTGGCCCAGACTTGATTCCTGGTCAGGGAGCTAAAATCCCACAAGCGGCACAGCACAGCGTCCCCACCCCCCCACCCCCCGCCCCCAAAATCAACTACAATGTCTAATAAAGTTAGAAAAAAACCAAGAAATTATGAAATTGCTTTCATGTAGATATGTTCATGCAAAGGATTGTCTATTACCCATCTGAGTTTGTCTAGTGTATATTACTGCATTTCAAGGTCCTTTCTAATGCTAGACTTTGGGAATTCTCTGTAATGTTTTGGGTTTGTTAGTTAGCTGGCTTGTGTGTGTGTGTGTGTGTGTGTTCAATAATATTTGTCTTTTTTACAACAGTCAGGAAGAAACCAAATACACTGAGGAGAGTGGCCTGGAATAAATGATGAGGTAGGTATACAAATGAACACTGAAGCCAGGGAGACTTTTCTGATAGACGCACAATTGGAAAGGAACTTTTATGCTGAACAAAACTCTTTAGCCTTCTTTGTGAACTTAAGCTGCATTTCTAAGGGGCAGTGGTCTAAAGGCTTTTTCAAGAGATAAAGAAGAATAAAGGTTACAATAAAGAACAGAAATCTTTAAGTTTTCTCTTTTTCCAACTTTGGGAAACGATGCAGTACAGAGGGTTGAGTCTGTTTAATAAATTCATTTTTAAATAGTTTTGCTGCTGCTGCTGCTAAGTCACTTCAGTCGTGTCCGACTCTGTGCAACCCCATCCCTGGGATTCTCCAGGCAAGAACACTGGAGTGGGTTGCCATTTCCTTCTCCAATGCATAAAAGTGAAAAGTGAAAGTGAAGTCGCTCAGTCATGTCTGACTCTCCCCATGGACTGCAGCCTTTTTATTGAGATATAATTTACATGCCATGCAATTGACTCATCTACAATTTAGTAGCTTTTAGTATGTATTCACAGAGTTGATCAACACTAATTC
>NC_057419.1:137056241-137070332 GCF_019320065.1 Cervus canadensis | reverse complement strand
CCTATCTCCTGCCATGGGATTTACTCAGCTGACTAAATTTTCTAAAACTGTATTGATGACAATGCCAACAAAAGAAAACCCAGAATCATGCATAAACCATGGTTACTTCCAAACTATGCTCTTGATTCAACTCACAGACTACCTGGGCAAAGCAAAGTGGTATGTAAGCTGATCAACATTCACAGAGATAGAGAGAGAGGACTCAAGTCAAATCCGTTCTGGTCCATCCCTGGGCTAGTCATATTGGCCTGCCTTTGCACTTTTTGGCTACACATCTGTGCCTCTTGTTCCACTGAGTCCTGAGCCAGGCCAGAAAGGCAGGTACATCACTTCTTCCAAGAGAGATGGCATAGTTCCAAGTGCAGGAAGGAAGCAATTTTATCAGACCTCTGGCCCATTGATAAAACCACAGAAGGAAATCATTGAGTTTCAAATTCAGAAAGGAAAGTCTTAGATAAAACTAGGAATTAATTGCCTAGGGAGTTTCCACTTTAAAGTCATTTTTCTCCACATCAATAGAAAAGCTTTTTATCATAGCTAGGGTAATGGTCTTAGAGTTGAAGTGCTGTCTGCCTGTTTACCGCTGTTTATAAAGTCTTCAGTAAAAGCTAGTCACTTCCACCCCCACAAAATAGCCATTCTTTTCTTCACTCCACTTCCTTTTTTTAGATTCATAATGCCTTTTCCTTTCTGAGGATTCCCAGGACTTAATTTAGATTTCACAATAGAGGAAACTGCCAGATGAGGCAAGGAGACTGGCTGTGCTACATATCAAAAGGAATTATGGGGACTTCCCTGGCTGTCTAGTGGTTAGGAGTCTGTCCTCTCACTGCCACTGGCCCAGACTTGATTCCTGGTCAGGGAGCTAAAATCCCACAAGCGGCACAGCACAGCGTCCCCACCCCCCCACCCCCCGCCCCCAAAATCAACTACAATGTCTAATAAAGTTAGAAAAAAACCAAGAAATTATGAAATTGCTTTCATGTAGATATGTTCATGCAAAGGATTGTCTATTACCCATCTGAGTTTGTCTAGTGTATATTACTGCATTTCAAGGTCCTTTCTAATGCTAGACTTTGGGAATTCTCTGTAATGTTTTGGGTTTGTTAGTTAGCTGGCTTGTGTGTGTGTGTGTGTGTGTGTTCAATAATATTTGTCTTTTTTACAACAGTCAGGAAGAAACCAAATACACTGAGGAGAGTGGCCTGGAATAAATGATGAGGTAGGTATACAAATGAACACTGAAGCCAGGGAGACTTTTCTGATAGACGCACAATTGGAAAGGAACTTTTATGCTGAACAAAACTCTTTAGCCTTCTTTGTGAACTTAAGCTGCATTTCTAAGGGGCAGTGGTCTAAAGGCTTTTTCAAGAGATAAAGAAGAATAAAGGTTACAATAAAGAACAGAAATCTTTAAGTTTTCTCTTTTTCCAACTTTGGGAAACGATGCAGTACAGAGGGTTGAGTCTGTTTAATAAATTCATTTTTAAATAGTTTTGCTGCTGCTGCTGCTAAGTCACTTCAGTCGTGTCCGACTCTGTGCAACCCCATCCCTGGGATTCTCCAGGCAAGAACACTGGAGTGGGTTGCCATTTCCTTCTCCAATGCATAAAAGTGAAAAGTGAAAGTGAAGTCGCTCAGTCATGTCTGACTCTCCCCATGGACTGCAGCCTTTTTATTGAGATATAATTTACATGCCATGCAATTGACTCATCTACAATTTAGTAGCTTTTAGTATGTATTCACAGAGTTGATCAACACTAATTCTAGAATAATTTCATCACCGCAAAAAGAAACTTTATATCCATTAATAGTCATTTCCCATACCTCCAAATTCTTCTTGCTATCTTTTGGCAACCAACCAGTAATATAAATTCTGTCTCTCAGATTACCTATTCTGGACACTTCGTATGAAAGGATTCATAAAATATTTCTCATAGCTTTTTGGAGGTGTTATTGACATGCAAAGAATGGCACATATTTAAATTGTACATTGTAAATATATACAATTTAATAAGTTTGGACATATGCAAGCATCCTTGATAACATCACCACAATCAAGGAAATAGACATGCCCAAGAACTCCCAGAGTTTTCTTGTGTTCCTTTGGGTTCATTGGTTTGTTTGTGTATGTTTGGTAAGAACACTTAGATGCAATCTACCCTCTTAACAAATTTTGAATACCACATGGTTAACTACAGCAGATCTCTAGAACTTATTTATTTAGTGTAGCTGAAACTTTATACCCAGCGACTAACAACTCCCCACTTCTCCACCCTCCACCTTCTGGCAACCACTACTGTATTTTCTGTTTCTATGAGTTTGACTTTTTATATACCTTTATAAGTGGAATCTGGCAGTATTTGTCCTTCTATGACCAGTTTATTTCACTTAGTCTAACGTCTATGGGGTTGCACAGAGTCGAACACAACTAAAGTGACTTAGCAGCAGCAGCAACGTCCTTCAGATTCATTCATGTTGTCAGAAGTAGTCAGACTTCCTTCTTTTTAAGGCTGATAATATGAATATATATGTGTGTGTGTGTGTGTGTGTGTGTATGGCATCTTCTATATCCATTCATCTATTGATGGACACTTGGGTTGTTTCCATGTCTTGGCTATTGTGAATAATGCTACAATGAACATGAGAATGCAAATTTCTGTTTGAGATCCTGATTTCAATTCTTTTGGATATATACCTAGAAGTGGGATTGCTAGGTCATATAGTAGTTCTAATTTTAATTTTGTGAGGAATGTTCATACTGTTTTCCATAGCTGCTACAACATTTTACACTCCCACCAACAGTGTGCAAGGGTTCCAATTTCTCTACAACCTTGCCAACACCTGGTATATTTTGCTTTTTGTTTTTTTAATAGTAGCCATCCTAATAACTGTGAGGTGATATCTCATGATAGTTTTGGTTTGCATTGCCTTGATAAATGTTGAGCATCTTTTTATGTAACTATTGGCATTTGTATCTCTCATTTGGAGAAATTTATGTTCATTATATAATATTTTTTTAGTCTGGCTTCTTTCACTTTCACTTTTCAAAGTTCACCCATATTATAGCATGTATAGGTACTTCATTCCTTTTTATTGCTGAATAATATTCCATTGCACTGGGTATAACACATCTTGTTTGTCCTTTTGTCTGCTGATGGACTTTGGGGTTTTTTTTGTTTGTTTGTTTGTTTGTTTTATTTATTTGGCTGTGCTGGGTCTTAGTTGCGGCATGTGGGATCTAGTTCCCTGACCAGGGATCAAACCCGGGCCCCCTGCATCGGGAGCTCGGAGTCCTAGCCACTGGACCACCAGGGACGTCCCAACTTTGGGGTTTTTTCTACTTTTTTGGCTAGTATAAATAATACTATATGACTATTCATGTACAAGTTTTTGTGTGGGCATGTGTTTTCCTTTTTGTAGAGTATAAAAGTAGAATTGCTGGGTCATATAGTAGCTGTGTGCTTAACTTTTTGAGGAATTTCCAGACTGTTCTCCAAAGCTGCTGCACCATTTTATATTCCCACTAGTAATAAATGAATTTTCCAATTCCATCACATCCTCAAAAGCACTGGTTATTATCTGTCTTTTCAATCATAGCCATCTTTGTGAGAGTCAAGTTGTATCTCATTGTGGTTTTGTTTTACATTTCCCTGATGAATAATGATGTTGAGTATCTTTTCATTTACTTATTGGCTATTTGTACATCTTCTTTGGAGAAATGCCTATTCAAGTAATTTCCCCCATTTTCAAATTGGGTTATTTTTCTTTTAATTATTGAACTGTAATGTGTGTGTGTTAGTCACTCAGTCGTGTCCGACTCTTTGTGACCCTGTGAACTATAGTCCGTTAGGCTCCTCTTCTTCAGGGGATCTTCCCAACCCAGGAATTGAATGAACCCAGGTCTCCCACATTGCAGGTCGATTCTTTACCATCTGAGTCACCAAGGAAGCCCATTCAATTGTAATAGTTCTAGATAAAAGTCTCTTAGTTAATTCACTTAAAAAATAAACTGGAATCCTCTTGGATCAAACTTATTTCCCACATTTCTTCCCAACACCTATGTAAGTAGACAGTCTACCTCTTGACATCTTGACATCTTTATTGCTTTCAGGCTGCTGCCCCCTTTTCAGGTAGACGCCATCGCCTCTGGCCACTGTTGATTCTTTGTAATGGATAAAGACCCTACTGTTGTTATCTTGTGAAGACAGGATATCTTCACTGTCTTCTCTGCTTGCCAACGAAAAACTGTTTACAATCCAACCTTGAATCACAAATGAACAAGAAAAAAAAATACAGCACTCTGTGACTTCTCTGGTGGTTCAGTGGCTAAAATTCCATTCTCACCATGCAGGGGGCCTGAGTTCAATCCTTGATCATGGAACTAGATCCCACAGGTCAAAGCTAAAGATTCTGTGTGCTGCAACTAAGACCCAGTGCAGCAAAAAAAAGAAAAAGAAAAACCAACACCCCCATTCCTCTACCCAAATGACTGAACAACTAAAAAAGAACCTACCAATCTCCAGTTTGGCTGATGGTTGAAACCACAATTGTTCTAGCTCCTCTCAGACATTAATCAAATGAGCCACATAGACATTTCTGCACCTTGAGTCACCTCCTGAAAGTGTCTTTCCCTACTTTCATTGCTATCTCTGTCAGAAGGTG
This sequence comes from Cervus canadensis, assembly GCF_019320065.1. NCBI lineage: Eukaryota > Metazoa > Chordata > Mammalia > Artiodactyla > Cervidae > Cervus > Cervus canadensis. The sequence goes on along the minus strand of NC_057419.1, from coordinate 137,065,667 downwards.
GTATCTTCTTCAAAGAAAACAAGAAGCCATCCAGGGTGACCATCTAAACTACCAGTCATAAATCAAAATACTTACAGGCATTCGACAGGTAACCTGATGAATAAAGCTACCCAAGTGTAGGATGTGCTGAAGGCTTTGGGAAACTGGAGAACAAGAACCGGTATAATGTGTAACCTGGCTCCAAATGACTTTGCATGCAGGATTGAAGACCCTATGTTGCCAGATATATTTTTTTTTAAGAGAAACTGGAACGTGGAATTTTTATGTGAAAAATTTCTTTTTAAATACTGGAAATAAATTTGATATCTTAGAAAACACTGTGCTGGCCAAACAAAACATATGTGCTGGCTGGATCTAGCCCATGGGCCACCGTTTACAACCTCTGTTCAAAACACTGCTTAAATCTTCCTTCTACGTTCCCTATCATTGGCAGCACAACCTAGGATCCCATTGCTGCCCACATTCTTAAGTCTTTCTCCTTCAGACTGTTAGGCTTTTATTGAAAAAACATTTTTCTTTTAGCTCTTTCTTCTCTATGTGCACAGTCAGATGCACCCATCCTTAAAGAACAGCTTAATATACTAATGAAGAGCATGAGCTTTGGAGTCAGTGAAATCTGTGTTCAATCCTAGCTCTGCCACCTACTAGCTATGTCTTTGGGCAAGTTACTTTACCTCTCTGAACCTCAGTTTCCTCATCAATAAAATGGGTACAATAATCTCTAGCTCACAGGCTTGTTCTGAAGCAATATATTTTAAGGACCTGGAGCATAATAGACACTTAATAAATATTATGGTTAATCCTTACTTCTTAATTAACAAAATCTAACATTTGACACGCTGACACGTAACACGCTGACATCTCTTTTCCTTTTCTTAACATTGAGTCCTTATAGTAGCACTGTTTATACTCACATTGTGAAATTCACAAGCCCCAGCATTTATCTGGACCCTGTCCACTGTCATTTGAGACCCCTGATCCTGACCCTAAACTCCATCCCAAACTATGTGTAATTTTCCCATACATTTTTCATTGTTAAATCTAAATGACAATTGTTTGTTTTCATACTTGTCTGTCTCTCTGAAGCCTCTGATAGAATAAACCTCATACATATCTTTGAATGGGCTTCAGGATAACAGTCATCAGGCATCTTGGACCATCCAGTGATCTCTATCTATTCAATTTTGTATCATCCAGTTCCCTCTGACAGCTCTCCTGCTTTTGTCTCTATCCATTAAGACCTAGATGTAATTCATTTGGCCACATGGAGCCTATTTCATAAAGGGTAGAAAGTGTAGAAGATTTTTATCTAACTGCATTTAGTTCATTTGCAAGCAAGCAAACTCAGGCAGGATGATACACCATCAGCTTAAGATAAACATGAAAAAGAAAAGAGAGAGTTATATCTGGGAGAAGATCCCAGAGGCCATATGAGTCTCACCACTTTTAATTAAGTAAGATAGCTCTGTTTACCATATTGGTATAGGTGATCACCTTGCCAGCTTACCAAGTGATCATCAAAGGTGGTGGCTAAGAAGCCATGTGTCATACTCCAGCCTTAAGATTCTTCCTACATTCAGTTCAGTTCAGTCGCTCAGTCATGTCCGACTCTTTGCGACGACCCCATGAATTGCAGCACGCCAGTCCTCATACATTACAACTAGCTATTTCCACGTTCTCTCTTAAAGGGATGGGTACAATTTGCACCTTTGGCTCTGAAGGCTAGATAAGAAAGGAATATGCAAAGGTATGCTGAGCTTCATTAAGAATCTAGACTCCCAAGATGTCTGGTTTGAAGAGGACAACACTGCTGGGAAATAAAGTTCTGGTATGTTTGTATCAGAAAAAGTCACATTCATCACTTTATGGTTATACCTCATGTGTGAAGGCACACCTGTTTCAGGTTCCCTGCAGGCACATCCCACTCCAACCTCTGAACCTTTTCCAAAACAATATATTCTCCATGGAATACTTTTCCTTTAGGCAGTCAAAAGGTCTTTCCCATCATTTAGACAGCTCTGAAATCCCATCAGTCCTCCACACTTCTAAGATTGATGGGCCAACTGACAGGTTTTTTGGCTCAGCCTGGACATGAAACACACACATCTTTTCTACCTTCCTTAATCATATACTTAGTCCTCGTTGCCTCACCTATACTAAAGTACACTTACCTTTCCTTTACATTGGTAGAATTTGTTCTGGCCAAAAATTGAACAGAGAGTAATGTTCACTGTGCAAACAATAGCTTATAAATCTGAGACTCAGAATTCTACCCATAATGCTATTGCACAATGCATTAATTTAGGAGCCTAAGTAAAATCCTAGGTTTTGGTTATAGATATTAGGGTATAAAAGTGTTGGCAGAGGCTGGTCCCTGTTGTGAAATATAAATTTTAAATGTATGTATATATATATATATGTTAGAATGGGGCTTCCCTGGTGGCTCAGCAGTAAAGAATCTACCTGCAATGTAGGAGACAAGGGTTCAATCCCTGGGTCAAGAAGATCCCCTGGAGGAGGGCATGGCAACCCACTCCAGTATTCTTGCCTGGAGAATTTCATGGACAGAGGAGCCTGGCAGGCTACAGTCCATGGGGTTGCAAAGAATCAGACACGACCGAAGCAACTGAGCACACAGGCATACATGTGTTAGAATGCAGTAACATTAACTAAGATTTACTAATGATCTCAATGAAGGTAGAACAACATAGTAAAAATTAATAAGATATCACACCTAACAATATAGGTGAAGCCAGAACTCATGTATTGATCATTGTACTTTTTCGTCTGTCACATACATTAAATAAAGAGTAGAAAAGTAGCTCAATGAGAAGTAACATGCCACCGAGTTTGAACAGTAGTTCTACTACTTACTATCTGTTTGAGCTTGATCAAGTTAATTAACTTCTCTGAGTCTCAGTTTTATAATCTTTAAATGAAGCTAACAATAGTACCTACCTTACAGGGTTAATGGGGGAATCATTAACAAAAAATAGTGTTAATCGACCAAGTATTTGGAATCAGCAATTGTTTTAAGCCCAAATGGATTATCTCATATAATCCTCCCAACCACCCAATAAAACAGGTACTATTATTAGCTCCAGTTTATAGGACTCCCTACACAAAGAGAAGTTAGGTAACTTGCCCAAAGTCATACAACTGGGAAGTGATGGCAAGTGATGGTAAGTGTGAATCTAGACACTCTATTTCTTAACCACAACCCTGCAATACTTCCAAAGAGAGTAAAAGATGTAAGGCCTGCAAAGCACTTAATACAGTGCCGAGCACATAGTAATGCTCAAAAATTGTTTACTACTAGTAATATTTACTATGACATTAAGAATAACCTCTCACAACTTTATTTCAGTATATTTAACCATCTGTCTCATACAAATACATACTCTTCAGGTCTTTTTCACTTTAGAGTCTTACCTCTTGGAAGCCAGCTCCCTCTGTAAAACACCAAGCAGAAGTAGGTCCTTAAAATGCTTTCTGAAAAAGTAGAAGTTAGAGGAGAAGGAGAGAGGGAGGAGAGGGAAAAGTTCTTCATTTTTGAGGCAATGGCTTCAACAATTACATGGGGGTATGTGGGGCTAGGGGCTTCCCAGGTGGCACTAGTGGTAAAGAACCCACCTGCCAATTCAGGGGACCAGAGATGCAGGTTTGATCCCTGGGCCAGGAAGATTCTCTGGAGGAGTTCATGGCAACTCACTCCAGTATTCTTGCCTGGAGAATCCCAGAGGAGCCTGGTGGGCTACAGTCCATGGGGTCACAGAGTTGGACATTACTGAAGGGATTTAGCACACATGCATGTGGGGCTAGGTTAGACTTCTACTAACCTAGACTCCTACAGGAGTCTTGGGGTTCAGTTTAGTGGTTGTGGATAGGGTAATGGTGATTTCCTGCCATACCTACACCACACCTCCAGGGTGATTCTCACCCTTCTATAGAGCCTAGTGAAAGGTTGTTGCTGAGCCATGAAAGATGCCGAGATTCTTGGCCTCCAGAGGAGAGGAATTCAATCTGGGGCCGGTGATGAGGCTTGATCACTCAGAGCTTTGTGTAATAAAGTTTTATTAAAGTATAAAAGAGAGAAATCTGCTGACATAGACAGCAGAAGGGGGCAGAAAGAGTGCCCCCTTCTAGTCTTTAACAGGAAGCTGTATACCTACTAGCAGGCTGCTAATTAGAGAAAGGAAATGTCTCAAAGAGTGGCACCAGGCCCCTCACCACAACATGCATTTTGAGATAGCATTGACACAAGGTGAGTCATCCCGGGCCATAAAACAATTGACATGAATCTTGAAGAAAGGCAGGTGTCCAAGAAAATACATAGTCTCATTAACATAGATTAAGAGAACATTTGTATGAGAAAAACTTACTGGTTTGTTGAGTTCTGAGTCGGTTTGTCAGTTCTGAGTCTTAGGTGGAACCGACTTGAAGACAGACAGTCTAAGGTAAATTCACAGTTCATTAATATAGCTTAAGAAAAGCATTTCCATAAGAAAAACACATTGGTTAGCTCAAAGTTTGAGAAAAGTTAAGTTCAGGTGGAACCAAGTGTCATCATGGCAACACAGAATTTTAAAAGAAACCTCCTTTTAATTTTGTATAGAGAAGGGGAAAAAATAGAATCTGACATTTGTTTGTTTCCTCCTGCAGCTTAAGAGAGAGATAAAAAACGTCTGACACTTGCAGCCTATTTCCTCTGTTTGGGGGCCTCTAGCTTTCCTGCCTGTTACCCTCTCACCAGCAACCCTTATGTCAAGGGAAAGCCTATGGCATGTTGCATCATCACAACATGGTATGATCTTTGTTGAAAACAAAAGTGAGCACCAGAAGAACTTGGTTCTCATATCAGCACATTATGAACATTGGAAAGAAAATGTTAATTACTTATATGCTGTATCTGGAGAGGCCCAGAAAGCCCAGAGACCCCAGATTTCTGTTAAACTCCTACCACCTGAGAGCTATTTCTTCTTAACAAGTTCATTTTCCAAATGTACATTTATTTTGGAAGATAGACACATTAAGCCAGATATCATTCACATCTTAAATCAAGTTAATTTAATCAGAATTCTTCCTCTCTACCACACAGATGACCTCCACTGTGGACAAAATGGGAGAGTGTCTCCAGCCATTAGCAGAGAGATTAATTTCAGAACGTAAGGGCACTGCTCAAGTGTGGGGAGGAACACGAATCTGTTCCTGGGTCCTCTTTTAAAATGCCAATACACATGGGAAAGGTTAACCGACACAGTTTAAGATTGGTCAATCTGATCTGCTTTGCTTCTTGCAGCAATGAGGAGGGCCTAAGGTAAAGATTGTAAGGTGGAGAGGAGAGCGAGAGGAAAGAGATGGTCTTTTTGTGCCTGGTCTCCACACCCAATCTAGAGACTTCATGTGGTCGATGCTTGATAATGGGCTGTTGACCTGAAATTAAGGAAAGGCAGAAAGAGGAAGGTGAGGATTGCTTGTCCTTAATGCCTCCCTTCCCTCAGTGACAATTTAAGTTTCAGCAGAATGGTTCTGGAGCTTCCCAAGACTCTTCAGAACTGAAGGATATGGGTTCACCTGGTGGAACAGAACCTTGGCACTCTAATATTACAGGGGTGCCACAAAGCTGGGCTTCCCCGATGGCTCAGTGGGTAAAGAATCCACCTGCAATGCATGAGACACAAGAGACACAGGTTCAATCCCTGGGTTGGGAAGATCCCCTTAAGGAAGGCATGGCAACACACTCCAGTATTCTTGTCTGGAGAATCCCACGAACAGAGGAGCCTGGTGGGCTATGGTCCAAAGGGTTTCGAAGAGTCAGACCCTACTGAGCATGCATGCATGCCACAAAGCTATGTCTGCAGCACAGGGGAAAGCCTGACCGGACACAAGACCTAATGGTGGACTTTCAAGTGCTCTGATGGGCCAGTATGAGAACAATTTCTAGGGGGAGAGGACTTCATGATTATTCTAAGATCAAACCACAAAGGTGCGCACCTGCCTCTCAGTTGGTCTCTGGTGATTCTCCAGCCTGTACATTCTTCCTTTTATATGCTAATGTGCCTCTCCGACACACAAATGTGAGCTCATGTGAATGAGTTCACAATTTGTCTCGGCCAAGGACTGCTGTCCCACCTGCTTCAGATGTTTTTCTCCCTGATGTTAGTGAAGTGAAAAGCCAGTAAGGCTGTAAACAAAGAAGGAAAGGGAAGAGAGGAGCAGGAACAAAGGAAGCAGGAGAAAGGAAGCAGCTAATTGTGAGCCAAGGAGTTATTGGTTCTAACATACACACACCACACACACACATACACACACTACTCACAAATCCGTAAAAGAAAGAAACATAACCAAACCATCTCCAATACATGGACCACCTAAACAATGATGAAATCAAGGTATTGCTGGAAATGGAAAAGTCATGCTTAAAGTGATTTTCATAGCCTAGCTTGAGATCATGAACTACAGAAAGCACAGTGATATTCATTCATTCATGAAGATATGGCATATCTCCTTCATACATACAGACTCTCACTCACACATATATACTTTCACTTCATACATATAGCTGTGTAACAAGACTTCAGTCAGCACTCACACAGACACACACAGAGAGACATATCACCAAACACCAAAATATACACCCATATACCCAGGTAAGTCATTGTTGTTGCTGTTTAATTGCTAAGTCGCATCTGATTGGTTGGAACACCATGAACTGTGGCCTGCTGTCCATGGGATTTCCCAGGCAAGAATACTGGAGTTGGTTGCCATTTCCTTCTCCAGGGGATCTTCCCAACCCAGGAATTGAACCCAGGTAAATACATGGATACAAAGTCAGATACAGACACCTGGAAAATCTAAACCTGAAGCTACATACAAGAATACACAACTGCAAATAAGATGTCTATGTAAAATGGAATGCATGTGTGCATGCTAAGTCTCCTCAGTAATGTCTGACTCTGTGACCCCAGTGACTGTAGCCCTCCAGGCTCCTCTGTCCATGGGATTCTCCAGGTAAGAATACTGGAGTGGGTTGCCATGTCTTCCTCCAGCAGATCTTCCCAAAACAGGGATCGAACCTGTGTCTCTTATGTCTCCTGTATTGGCAGGTGGATTCTTTACCACTAGCACCACCTGGGAAACCCCTCCATTTTGGGGGAGTCTACTATGTGCCCAGCACTTTAAATATGCTGGTTCATTAATCCTCCTAAACACTCCTCTGATAGGGGTGTCATCAAGCTCATTTTACAACTGAGGAACTAAAACTTAAAGGAGATGGTCACTTACTAACAATCAGGCAGGTAGTGTGGCTTCTAGCAGAGCTGCTGCTGCTGCTGCTAAGTCGCTTCAGTCGTGTCCAACTCTGTGCGACCCCATAGATGGCAGCCCCCCAGGCTTCCCCGTCCCTGGGATTCTCCAGGCAAGAACACTGGAGTGGGTTGCCATTTCCTTCTCCAATGCATGAAAGTGAAAAGTGAAAGTGAAGTCGCTCAGTCGTGTCCGACTCTTAGCGACCCCATGGACTGCAGCCTACCAGGCTCCTCTGTCCATGGGATTTTCCAGGCAAGAATACTGGAGTGGGGTGCCATTGCCTTCTCCTCTAGCAGAGCAGAAACTCAAATTAAGTCAGGCTCCCTGCAAGGTTGCAAGTCTCAAACACCTTTATGCTGCAGCTTCTCACCACTGCTCAAAGACAACCACACACACACACACACACACACACACCCATTTTACAGGCACTCATGCTCCCTGGCCAAGAATTTTAAAATATGATTAGCATAGTTCAGGCTCTGTTATCAACATAATCATTTGTTTGAAGTAAACAATGTGGAATTCCTTTGGGTCATTAGTACCCATGAGTAAATTATCATGTGTTTAAATTATCTCTGGAGTATTTAAATTTAAACATTCTAGCACCTTGGACCAGGGCCAGCCAATATTTTTATATAATAACACTATAATTAAAGCTAGGGTAAGCTTAGGATCTCATTCAAGTTAACAAAAGATTACTCTTCACAGCAGAATTAAAAACAATATTCTAATTAATTAATGTGCTAATCGTTCTTCCTTTTTGCAATCAACATGGCAATTTCACCTGAGAAGATACTGCAAAATATGAACACAAAACCCCAGCTGATGCCCTGGTTTATGCATGGCCCAGGGAGATATATCATCTTCTTGTGCTGTTCTGGGCATCTATGGGCACTCTGTGATATGTCCAACACGGGCCTAGAGTAGGGCCCTCAACTGTGAATTCACACCATCAAGTTTTGGAGAGCTTTATCTCTAGGACAGGGAAACTAGCTTTTCTAGTTTGCCCAAGACAGTTCAGTTCACTCCTGTTGACTTAATTCACCAAAGAGTACTCTGAAGAGTATCTTGATTTGGATAACTTATAGAGGTACCCAATTTCAGATCATTCACAGAGACATGAATCTTTCTAACAGGAAGAGGTGTAGACTATTGACTTTCTCTGTAAGCTTCCACCGTCATTGGTGTCCGGGCCACGGTGTGGATTTCCCATCACCACTTCCTGCTTTATGAAATAATAATCAACCACATATGGCCCCAGTTATTCAGGGCTTCCCTCTACCCCTAGCACAGCACAAGTTATAGTGTTTCCTGAGAACTAATTCAGTTCAGCTCAGTTCACTCGCTCAGTCATGTCCGACTCTTTGAGACCCCATGGACTGCAGCACATCAGGCTTTCCTGTCCATCACCAACTCACAGAGCTTGCTCAAACTCCTGTCCATTCAAGTATGTGATGCCATCCAACTATCTCATCCTCTGTCATCCCCTTTGTTGACAAAGTAATGTCTCTGGTTTTTAATATACTAAGTTGGTCATAACTTTCCTTCCAAGGAGTAAGCGTCTTTTTATTTCATGGCTGCAGTCATCATCTGCAGTGATTTTGGAGCCCAAAAAAATAAAGTCTGACACTGTTTCCACTGTTTTCCCATCTATTTGCCTTGAAGTGATGGGACTGGATGCCATGACCTTAGTTTTCTGAATGTTGAGCTTTAAGCCAACTTTTTCACTCTCCTCTTTCACTTTCACCAAGAGGCTCTTTAGTTCTTCTTCACTTTCTGCCATAAGGGTGGTGTCATCTGCATATCTGAGGTTATTGATATTTCTCCCAGTAATCTTGATTCCAGCTTGTGCTTCTTCCAGCCCAGTATTTCTCATGATGTACTCTGCTAGCCTGTGAGATGAGTACAATTGTGCAGTAGTTTGAGCATTCTTTGGCATTGCCTTTCTTTGGGATTGGAATGAAAACTGACCTTTTCCAGTCCTGTGGCCGCTGCTGACTTTTCCAAATTTGCTGGCATATTGAGTGCAGCACTTTCACAGCATCATCTTTGAGGATTTGAAATGGCTCAACTGGAATTCCATCACGTCCACTAGCTTTATTCGTAGTGATGCTTCCT
>NC_057419.1:137016509-137056231 GCF_019320065.1 Cervus canadensis | reverse complement strand
AGAGGACTTCATGATTATTCTAAGATCAAACCACAAAGGTGCGCACCTGCCTCTCAGTTGGTCTCTGGTGATTCTCCAGCCTGTACATTCTTCCTTTTATATGCTTCCTTTTATATGCTAATGTGCCTCTCCGACACACAAATGTGAGCTCATGTGAATGAGTTCACAATTTGTCTCGGCCAAGGACTGCTGTCCCACCTGCTTCAGATGTTTTTCTCCCTGATGTTAGTGAAGTGAAAAGCCAGTAAGGCTGTAAACAAAGAAGGAAAGGGAAGAGAGGAGCAGGAACAAAGGAAGCAGGAGAAAGGAAGCAGCTAATTGTGAGCCAAGGAGTTATTGGTTCTAACATACACACACCACACACACACATACACACACTACTCACAAATCCGTAAAAGAAAGAAACATAACCAAACCATCTCCAATACATGGACCACCTAAACAATGATGAAATCAAGGTATTGCTGGAAATGGAAAAGTCATGCTTAAAGTGATTTTCATAGCCTAGCTTGAGATCATGAACTACAGAAAGCACAGTGATATTCATTCATTCATGAAGATATGGCATATCTCCTTCATACATACAGACTCTCACTCACACATATATACTTTCACTTCATACATATAGCTGTGTAACAAGACTTCAGTCAGCACTCACACAGACACACACAGAGAGACATATCACCAAACACCAAAATATACACCCATATACCCAGGTAAGTCATTGTTGTTGCTGTTTAATTGCTAAGTCGCATCTGATTGGTTGGAACACCATGAACTGTGGCCTGCTGTCCATGGGATTTCCCAGGCAAGAATACTGGAGTTGGTTGCCATTTCCTTCTCCAGGGGATCTTCCCAACCCAGGAATTGAACCCAGGTAAATACATGGATACAAAGTCAGATACAGACACCTGGAAAATCTAAACCTGAAGCTACATACAAGAATACACAACTGCAAATAAGATGTCTATGTAAAATGGAATGCATGTGTGCATGCTAAGTCTCCTCAGTAATGTCTGACTCTGTGACCCCAGTGACTGTAGCCCTCCAGGCTCCTCTGTCCATGGGATTCTCCAGGTAAGAATACTGGAGTGGGTTGCCATGTCTTCCTCCAGCAGATCTTCCCAAAACAGGGATCGAACCTGTGTCTCTTATGTCTCCTGTATTGGCAGGTGGATTCTTTACCACTAGCACCACCTGGGAAACCCCTCCATTTTGGGGGAGTCTACTATGTGCCCAGCACTTTAAATATGCTGGTTCATTAATCCTCCTAAACACTCCTCTGATAGGGGTGTCATCAAGCTCATTTTACAACTGAGGAACTAAAACTTAAAGGAGATGGTCACTTACTAACAATCAGGCAGGTAGTGTGGCTTCTAGCAGAGCTGCTGCTGCTGCTGCTAAGTCGCTTCAGTCGTGTCCAACTCTGTGCGACCCCATAGATGGCAGCCCCCCAGGCTTCCCCGTCCCTGGGATTCTCCAGGCAAGAACACTGGAGTGGGTTGCCATTTCCTTCTCCAATGCATGAAAGTGAAAAGTGAAAGTGAAGTCGCTCAGTCGTGTCCGACTCTTAGCGACCCCATGGACTGCAGCCTACCAGGCTCCTCTGTCCATGGGATTTTCCAGGCAAGAATACTGGAGTGGGGTGCCATTGCCTTCTCCTCTAGCAGAGCAGAAACTCAAATTAAGTCAGGCTCCCTGCAAGGTTGCAAGTCTCAAACACCTTTATGCTGCAGCTTCTCACCACTGCTCAAAGACAACCACACACACACACACACACACACACACCCATTTTACAGGCACTCATGCTCCCTGGCCAAGAATTTTAAAATATGATTAGCATAGTTCAGGCTCTGTTATCAACATAATCATTTGTTTGAAGTAAACAATGTGGAATTCCTTTGGGTCATTAGTACCCATGAGTAAATTATCATGTGTTTAAATTATCTCTGGAGTATTTAAATTTAAACATTCTAGCACCTTGGACCAGGGCCAGCCAATATTTTTATATAATAACACTATAATTAAAGCTAGGGTAAGCTTAGGATCTCATTCAAGTTAACAAAAGATTACTCTTCACAGCAGAATTAAAAACAATATTCTAATTAATTAATGTGCTAATCGTTCTTCCTTTTTGCAATCAACATGGCAATTTCACCTGAGAAGATACTGCAAAATATGAACACAAAACCCCAGCTGATGCCCTGGTTTATGCATGGCCCAGGGAGATATATCATCTTCTTGTGCTGTTCTGGGCATCTATGGGCACTCTGTGATATGTCCAACACGGGCCTAGAGTAGGGCCCTCAACTGTGAATTCACACCATCAAGTTTTGGAGAGCTTTATCTCTAGGACAGGGAAACTAGCTTTTCTAGTTTGCCCAAGACAGTTCAGTTCACTCCTGTTGACTTAATTCACCAAAGAGTACTCTGAAGAGTATCTTGATTTGGATAACTTATAGAGGTACCCAATTTCAGATCATTCACAGAGACATGAATCTTTCTAACAGGAAGAGGTGTAGACTATTGACTTTCTCTGTAAGCTTCCACCGTCATTGGTGTCCGGGCCACGGTGTGGATTTCCCATCACCACTTCCTGCTTTATGAAATAATAATCAACCACATATGGCCCCAGTTATTCAGGGCTTCCCTCTACCCCTAGCACAGCACAAGTTATAGTGTTTCCTGAGAACTAATTCAGTTCAGCTCAGTTCACTCGCTCAGTCATGTCCGACTCTTTGAGACCCCATGGACTGCAGCACATCAGGCTTTCCTGTCCATCACCAACTCACAGAGCTTGCTCAAACTCCTGTCCATTCAAGTATGTGATGCCATCCAACTATCTCATCCTCTGTCATCCCCTTTGTTGACAAAGTAATGTCTCTGGTTTTTAATATACTAAGTTGGTCATAACTTTCCTTCCAAGGAGTAAGCGTCTTTTTATTTCATGGCTGCAGTCATCATCTGCAGTGATTTTGGAGCCCAAAAAAATAAAGTCTGACACTGTTTCCACTGTTTTCCCATCTATTTGCCTTGAAGTGATGGGACTGGATGCCATGACCTTAGTTTTCTGAATGTTGAGCTTTAAGCCAACTTTTTCACTCTCCTCTTTCACTTTCACCAAGAGGCTCTTTAGTTCTTCTTCACTTTCTGCCATAAGGGTGGTGTCATCTGCATATCTGAGGTTATTGATATTTCTCCCAGTAATCTTGATTCCAGCTTGTGCTTCTTCCAGCCCAGTATTTCTCATGATGTACTCTGCTAGCCTGTGAGATGAGTACAATTGTGCAGTAGTTTGAGCATTCTTTGGCATTGCCTTTCTTTGGGATTGGAATGAAAACTGACCTTTTCCAGTCCTGTGGCCGCTGCTGACTTTTCCAAATTTGCTGGCATATTGAGTGCAGCACTTTCACAGCATCATCTTTGAGGATTTGAAATGGCTCAACTGGAATTCCATCACGTCCACTAGCTTTATTCGTAGTGATGCTTCCTAAGGCCCACTTGACTTCACACTCCAGGGTGTCTGGCTCTAGGTGAGTGATCACACCATTGTGATTATCTGGGTCATGAAGATCTTTTTGTACAGTTCTTCTGTGTAGTCTTGCCAACTCTTCTTAATATCTTCTGCTTCTGTTAGGTCCATACCATTTATGTCCCTTATTGAGCCCATCTTTGCATAAAATGTTCCCTTGGTATCTCTAATTTTCTTGAAAAGATCTCAGTCTTTCGCATTCTATTGTTTTCCTCTATTTCTTTGCATTGATCGCTGAGGAAGACTTTCTTATGTCTCCTTGCTATTCTTTGGAACTCCGCATTCAAATGGGTATATCTTTCCCTTTCTCCTTTGCTTTTTGCTTCTCTTCTTTTCACAGCTATTTGTAAGGCCTCCTCAGACAACCATTTTGCTTTTTGCATTTCTTTTCCATGGGGATGGTCTTGATCCCTGTCTCCTGTACAATGTCATGAACCTCCGTCCATAGTTCATCAGGCACTCTGTCTATCAGATCTAGTCCCTTAAGTCTATTTCTCACTTCCACTGTATAATCGTTACAGTGATTGGATAGCCACACATAAATACATCTGATAATATCACATTTGAGGTAACCAAAGTGTTAGAGAAGCTCTATACCGTCACCAAAATCAAGACCAGGAGCTGACTGTGGCTCAGATCATGAACTCCTTATTGCCAAATTCAGACTTAAATTGAACAAAGTAGGGAAAACCACTAAACCATTCAGGTATAACCTAAATCAAATCCCTTATGATTATACAGTGGAAGTGAGAAATAGATTTAAGGGATTAGATCTGATAGACAGAGTGCCTGATGAACTATGGACGGAGGTTCGTGACATTGTACAGGAGACAGGGATCAAGACCATCCCCATGGAAAAGAAATGCAAAAAGCAAAACGGTTGTCTGAGGAGGCCTTACAAATAGCTGTGAAAAGAAGAGAAGCGAAAAGCAAAGGAGAAAAGGAAAGATATTCCCATTTGAATGCAGAGTTCCAAAGAATAGCAAGGAGAGATAAGAAAGTCTTCCTCAGCGATCAATGCAAAGAAATAGAGGAAAACAACAGAATGCGAAAGACTAGAGATCTTTTCAAGAAAATTAGAGATACCAAGGGAACATTTCACGCGAAGATGGGCTCAATAAAGGACATAAATGGTATGGACCTAACAGAAGCAGAAGATATTAAGAAGAGATTGCAAGAATACACAGAAAAACTGTACAAAAAAGATCTTCATGACCCAGATAATCACAATGGTGTGATCACTCACCTAGAGCCAGACACCCTGGAATGTGAAGTCAAGTGGGCCTTAGGAAGCATCACTACGAATAAAGCTAGTGGACGTGATGGAATTCCAGTTGAGCCATTTCAAATCCTCAAAGATGATGCTGTGAAAGTGCTGCACTCAGTATGCCAGCAAATTTGGAAAAGTCAGCAGCGGCCACAGGACTGGAAAAGGTCAGTTTTCATTCCAATCCCAAAGAAAGGCAATGCCAAAGAATGCACGAACTACCACACAATTGCACTCATCTCACATGCTAGTAAAGTAATACTCAAAATTCTCCAAGCCAGGCTTCAGCAATACGTGAACCGTGAACTTCCAGCTGGTTTTAGAAAAGGCAGAGGAACCAGAGATCAAATTGCCAACATCTGATGGATCATTGATAAAGCAAGAGAGTTCCAGAAAACCATCTATTTCTGCTTTATTGACTATACCAAAGCCTTTGACTGTGTGGATCACAATAAACTGTGGAAAATTCTGAAGGAGATGGGAATACCAGACCACCTGACCTGCCTCTTGAGAAACCTGTATTCAGGTCAGGAAGCAACAGTTAGAACTGGACATGGAACAACAGACTGGTTCCAAATAGGAAAAGGAGTATGTCAAGGCTGTATGTTGTCACCCTGCTTATGTAACTTATATGCAGAGTACATCATGAGAAATGCTGGGCTGGAAGAAGCACAAGCTGGAATCAAGATTGCCAGGAGAAATATCAATAACCTCAGATATGCAGATGACACCACCCTTATGGTAGAGAGTGAAGAAGAACTAAAGAGCCTCTTGATGAAAGTGAAAGAGGAGAGTGAAAAAGTTGGCTTAAAGCTCAACATTCAGAAAACTAAGATCATGGCATCTGGTCCCATCACTTCATGGGAAATAGATGGGGAGACAGTGGAAACAGTGTCAGACTTTATTTTTTTGGGCTCCAAAATCACTGCAGATGGTGACTGCAGCCATGAAATTAAAAGATGCTTACTCCTTGGAAGGAAAGTTATGATCAACCTAGATGCATATTAAAGCAGAGACATTACTTTGCCAACAAAGGTCATCTAGGCAAGGCTATGTTTCAGTGGGTCATGTATGAATGTGAGAGTTGGACTGTGAAGAAACTGAGCGCCAAAGAAGTGATGCTTTTGAACTGTGGTGTTGGAGAGACTCTTGAGAGTCCCTTGGACTGCAAGAGATCCAACCAGTCTCCAAAAGGAGATCAGTCCTGGGTGTTCATTGGAAGGACTGATGCTGAAGCTGAAACTCCAATACTTTGGCCACCTGATGCGAAGAGTTGACTCATTGGAAAAGACCCTGATGCTGGGAGGGATTGCAGGCAGAAGGAGAAGGGGATGACAGAGGATGAGATGGCTGGATGGCATCACCGACTCGATGAACATGAGTTTGAGTAAACTCTGGGATTTGGTGACAGACAGGGAGGCCTGGCGTGCTGTGATTCATGGGGTCGCAGAGTTGGACACGAGTGAGCAACTGAACTGAACTGAACTTAAAGTGGATTAGATTAACTGTGAACCAGTCAATTTGATGATCAGTCCCTTGATACAGTCTGATTCCAGCATTTATTTTGGACCACACATTTCTGAGGTTTTAGGTACAGAGAAAGGATTCTCCAGTATCAGGATGTGGTGGAAGTTCATTTTTAGAGACTTAAACAAGAAGGCAGTCTTATTTAAAAGCCTACTAGGGTCCCATGAATGAAACTTAAGGTGACCTAAATTGTAGGGGAAAAAACAAAACATGTTGGGAGGAACATGATGTCACTGAGTTTTTCTCCTGTGAAGTTTAAAGTATATGACATTTTATACTCAATTCTAATGTTTCTTTCCCAAGAAGCAGGTTGGAGAGGCAGGACAGTATGTAAGCACCACTCTCTCCTCCCCAATCCTTGCCATTCCCAGAAAATGCAGGTCTGGCCACTTTGGACTGTGTGGGCCCATCTTAAAGATGCTATTGGGTGAGGTACTGGAGTTTGCTTGTACTTCCCTTAAGGGCCAATTGTGTTCATCTCTTTTTCAACTCCAAATTTAGTGATGTCATGCTATTAGCTTGCCTGCAATGATGAGAGTATTTTCACTATGGAAAATAGCAAATGTGACAAATCAGAGCTTTCTCCCCTCCCCACCCCACTCCCCACAGAGCCAGTTGTTAAGCATTTACCAGCACATCTCTGGGCCAGATGAACTGTCATTGCTCAGATACAGCTCCCTTCTATGCTCAGGTAAGATGGGACCATTTCGGGTCATGGCAAATGTCCAAAGACTTTTACCAACTGAAGAGCTTCAGTGGGCTAGGAGTAGACTGCTTTGGTTCAATTTCTCATTTCAGGCTTGTTTGTTGTGACCATCCTAACAGCATATTCCCAAGGGGCACTGAATTACCCAGCCTCCCTCCATGTAAGATGTCTCAGCCCATCAGAGAGGAATTTGAGGCCCAAGATGCTGGACACTGCTGTAATGAGCAAATCCAAAGGAAGGTAAATGGTAGGAAACTGAATGCAGGGAAGGGAACAGTAACTAGCCTGCTTTCAAGTTTCCGACCATCACTTTGGGGAGTGAGATCGATTCTATTATTAAAGAAAGAAGGAGATTGTACACAAAGCCAGGAATCAATTTGAAATTTAATGACCAAAACAGAGAGAATTGGGTTAAAGCCAATTTACAGAACCAACGAAATGGATGGAAGTTGAAACAATACAGGCACAAAACAAATAGGCTTTAGGCCATGTGCAAATCTAGGCAAATACAAAACACATGGTGTAGCCTCAGCACACAGGCATTGCTCTCTGCTTCTTCCCCCTCCTACTCCTTCCCTTAAACTTGGTCAGTGACCTATTGATAGTCCTGGAAGAGCAGAGAGGTATCTATTGATAGTCTGACTATGTTAGATTCCAAAGAAGAAGACAAGGCCCCAGCTTGCCTTCCAAGAAAAAGTCTCCATCCAGTTCTATCTCTGGCACTCCCATAGAATCTTCAAGTTTGACTGCTAGAAGAATGTTGTCTACTTTAGTCCCCTGCTTTAACAACTTTAGAAGCCGAGGCCCAGAAAAGTGAATTTCCCAGTCTCCAAGCTAGTTAAGTGGCAGATCTGAGCCAAAAGCTCAGAGCAAGTATGTTATTATAAGGCACAAGTCAATGTTTCTTAAGGGTTTCTTCTTGTAAATAGCCCTGTAAAGATGGAGTATGTTCTTGTTAAGTTGAGAAGACCCCAATCTGCTGGTTATTGCTCTTAGCTTTCCTATTGTAGCCCAAAGTCTATGGTTTTTTCCCCAGATCATAGGGGTATTTACAAATTCAACTCACATGCAGTCCAGAAATCATGGCTTTAAAAATTTATTGATAGCAAATGCTTGACACAAGAGCATCTGTGAACCAGGTGAAATTCTATCCATGTGTAGGGGAAAAGGCTGATTTGGCTTCTCTATATTCATATAAGAACAACCTTCTACCTCCAGGAGGTACTTATTTCTGTTTTAAGAAACAATATTGATTCAAAATGACTGGGTGGTGGTGGTTGTTTAGTTGCTAAGTCACGTCCAACTCTTTGCGCCCCCATGGGCTGCAGCACACCAGGCTTCCCTGTCCTTCACCATCTCCTGGAGCTTGCTCAAAGTCATGACCATTGAGTCGGTGATGCCATCCAACCATCTCATCCTCTGTCGCCCCCTTATCCTGACCTCAATCTTTCCCAGCATCAGGGTCTTTTCCAATGAGTCAGCTCATCTCATCAAGTGGCAAAGTATTGGAGCTTCAGCTTCAGCATCAGTCCTTCCAATGAATATTCAGGGTTGATTTCATTTAGGATTGACTGATGTGATCTCCTCACAGTCCAAGGGACTCTCAAGAATCTTCTTTAGCACCACAATTTCCCCAAAATTCCATGCAACTATACAGGGAAACTGAGGTTACTAGAGGTCAAATTACTCAGGTAGTATGTAGCAGAACCAGAGTGAGACTCAAGGTCCATTGGATTTCAAAGTTCATGATCTTTTCATAAGATTGATTTGCCTCCATAAAGGTAGCTGACTCCTAATCAAACTCTTGCCACATCCTTTCTAGAAGAAAGAGATCTTTCTTGCTGTTTTATAGGCTCATTTGCTCAAGCTTGGGCTTGGCAGTTGCCAGCCTAGAAAGGGCATCAAAGGCAGTGAAAAGTGGAAGCATCAGCCCTCAGGTGCAGTACCCGGGCTGAATGGCTTGTTTTGGAACGTTCCCACCTGCCATCTCTTTACCTAGTACAGGTGAATAGCTCCTTGCAGACCTGACTGTCCTCACTGTATCTCCCTGACATAATGACCATTTGCCTCAGAAAATTCTAATTATTCAGGCAACAGAGTAGGTAGTTAAGCCTTATCCAAACTCTTGCTCATGACTGTGGAAAGGGAAATAAGCAAAACATCATCTCACCTGCCTGTGGATTATTTTGCTGGGAGCACTAAATCTTAGCATCCACTTATGCAATCCACGAGAATGGATGGGTTTATTTATTTAACTTCTGTTTTATTGACTGGGCTTCCCTTGTAGCTCAGTCGGTAAAGAATATGCCTATAGTGCAGGAGACCTGGGTTCAGTCCCCGGGTTGGGAAGATCCCCTGAAGAAGGAAATGGCAACTCACTCCAGTATCCTTTCCTGGAAAATCTCATGGACAGAGGAGCCTGGTGGGTTGCAGTCCATGGGATCGCAAAGAGTCGGGCACGACTGAGCGACTAACACTTACTTACTTACTTTATTGACTATGCCAAAACCTTTGACTGTATGGAAAATTCTTAAAGAGATGGGAATACCAGACCACCTTACCTGCCTCCTGAGAAATCTGTATGCAGGTCAAGAAGCAACAGTTAGAACCAGACATGGAACAACAGACTGGTTCCAAACTGGGAAAGGAGTATGTCAAAGTTGTATGTTGTCACCCTGCTTATTTAACTTATATGCAGAGTACATCATGAGAAACGGTGGACTGGATGAAGCACAAGCTGGAATCAAGATTGCCGGGAGAAATATCAATAACCTCAGATATGCAGATGGCATCACCCTTATGGCATAAAGTGAAGAGGAAATAAAGAACCTCTTGATGAAAGTGAAAAAGGAGCATGAAAAAGCTGGCTTAAAACTCAACATTGAGAAAACTAAGACCATGGCATCCAGTCCCATCACTTCATGGCAAATAGATGGGGAAACAATGGAAACTGAGAGACTTTACTTTGGGGGGCTCCAAAATCACTGTAGATGGTGACTGTACCCATGAAATTAAAAGACGCTTGCTCCTTGGAAGAAAAGTTACGACCAACCTAGACAGCATATTAAAAAGCAGACATTACTTTACCAACAGAGGTCTGTCTAGTCAAAGCTGTGGTTTTTCCAATAGTCATGTATGGATGTGAGAGTTGGACTATAAAGAAAGTTGAGCACTGAAGAATTGATGCTTTTGAACTGTGGACTTGGAGAAGACTCTTGTGAGTCCCTTGGACTGCAAGGAGATCCAACCAGTACATCCTAAAGGAAATCAATCCTGAATTTTCATTAGAAGGACTGATACTGAAGCTGAAACTCCAATCCTTTGGCCACCTGATACAAAGAACTGACTCACTGGAAAAGACCCTGATGCTGGGAAAAATTAAAGGCAGGAGGAGAAGGGGACAACAGAGGATGAGATGGTTGGATGGCATCACCGACACAATGGACATGAGTTTGAGCAAGCTCCAGGAGTTGGTGAAAGACAGAGAAGCCTGGCGTGCTGCAATCCATGGGGTCGCAAAGAGTCAGACACAACTGAACTGACATGCAACCCACAATTCATGAGCTCCGGTATATATATATCTGACTTACTGGTGATGTTTTAAAAAAACTATAGATGCCCACCATACTATACTCTAATTCAGTAGGTCAGGAGTAGGGAGAGGCCCTAGAATCAATATTTTCAATTCTCATTGCTGCTTCTCCCTATGAGTCTCACATGCAGCAAGATTTAGGAAACACTAATCTAGTTAGGAAAAAAAATGCAAGAAGGCAAATAGCTGAGAAAAGAATTGAAGTGAAAGGTAAAGGAGAAAGGGAAAGGTATACCCAACTGAATGCAGAGTTCCAAAGAATAGAAAGGAGAGATAAGAAAGCCTTCTTAAGTAAACAATGCAAAGGAATATTGGGAAACAATAGAATGGGAAACACTTCAAGAAATTTGGAGATATCAAGCGAACATTTCATGCAAATATGGGCACAATAAAGGACAGAAATGGTAAGGACCTAACAGAAGCAGAAGACATTAAAAAGAGGTGGCAAGAATACATAGACAAACTATACAAAAAAGGTCTTAATGACCCAGATAACCACAATGGTGTGGTCACTCACCTCGAGTCAGACATTCTGGACTATTAAGTCAAGTGGGTCTTGGGAAGCATTACTATGAATAAAGTTAGTGGAGGTGATGGAATTCCTGCTGAACTATTTCAGATCATAAAAGATGATGCTACTAGAGTAATACACTCAAGATGCCAGCAAATGTGAAAAACTCAACAATGGCCACAGGACTGGAAAAGGTCAATTTCCATTCCAATCTCTGCACATGTGATCAGGGTAGACTGTACACATGATCACGGGTGGGTGGTCACCATGATCATCAGTGGGAGTGCATGTGATCACTGGTGGGTGTGCACTTATCACAGGAGGGTTTCCTCATAATCAGGGTGAGGGTGGGTAGGTTATGTGGGTGGGTGTGAACATGATGGAGGGCGGGTGCCCACATGATCAAGAGGGGTGCTCCTGTGATTGACATGCCTGTGTGTGCCAATGCATAATCTCAAGCACACTCTTAAGATTTAGATGTGTCATCCTTTTCATTATGATTAAGCTAGATAGGTTCTTTGTTTTCCCTCTTGGTTCATAAATTTACACCTTGGCACTGGTTGATTCTGATATGATAACATCAGGGTTTGCACATCAATTATGTCATCCAATTCTTCTCCCTTCCACATTAAGTCTAGTTGCAAAATTGTAACAGAAGGATCCAGTTTTAGGCCGCTTTTCTCTGGGGTCTAAAGTATAGGATGTCCATGCAGGGGCACCAGGCGTGGAGGACCTCAGCACCCGAGACCTTTTCTGTTGTCTCCAAAACTTGGACAGTGGGACCTCTAGCCTTAACCAGATCAGGATTGTGGAAAAATCTAGAGCCAGGAGAGTTTTTGTAGCCAGGTGACTCACCAGAAAGTGTCTTCCCCCTCTAAACCCCCAAACTCCTTCTTCACTGCAAAATCAATTAAGCTCTGGTGGTTGGCCAAGCTTGGAGGGAATCCAGGACTGGTGCTGGAACCAAGGGACCCAATGCCACTGGTGTTCATGCATGGGCTCTTGGGGCCATGACCCTCAGGAAAATATCCCTCTAGACTCTCTGTCTCTGGCTTCTGAATTTGTCACCAAATCAAGTTCATTTGGCTCTACCCACAGCAATCCAGTGGCCAAAGCCAAAGATTGACCTAATCTTTACAATCAAAAGTGATTTTGAAACAACTAAAGAGCCCTTTCCTGCTCACGCATTGACACTAGCAGCTTCCAAGTCATATAGAAGGGAAGCTGACAGTCAGAGCCCTGGGAGAGTGGCCGCTCCTGGCGGGGGCAGTATCCAGGGGGATCTACACCAAATGTGCAGCTCTCTTGTGAGACCATCTTAGTACTTTGCTCTGCAATGTTTGCACACTTGGGATATTGTTCACTGTCATGGTCAATGTTGGTGGCAGGGGAGGCTTGAGTTTGAGTAAAGACAATTGTCGTGTGAGCTGTGTTTACCTTCCAGTTATTTCCAGAGCATGGGAAAACTGCAGGAACCAGGAAGGAGAGAGCGGACTTTCCTCCCCTCATGGGAATGCCCCACTAGAGAATGGAGTATACACTTCATGGATTCCCCCTTCTTATCTTCCCTGGTGGCTCAGATGGTAAAGCATCTGCCTATAATGCGGGAGACCCAGGTTCAATCCCTGGGTCGGGAAGATCTCCTGGAGAAGGAAATGGCAACCCAGTATTCTTGCCTGGAAAATGCCATGGATGGAGGAGCCTGCTAGGCTACAGTCCATGGGCTCACAAAGAGTCGGACGCGACTGAGCGATTTCACTTTCTTTTCTTCTTATAGAAGGATGAAGAAGGCCCATGGGAGGTCAGGCTTTAGCTGAAATCAAAGAACTTGGGGAGAAAATGAGTGCATATTAGGATGCTTTCAGATGCAAATCTAACCCAAAATATCTTAAGCAAAGCAGCGAATTTATTATTTGTTGAAGGCCCTGGGGTAGAGGTCTGGCTCACATGGCATCACTGGGGCTCTGTTCACTCAAGTCCTTGGCTCTGCTCCCTGCTGCCGCTAGCTTTGTTCTACAGATCGCTTCCCCTTGGAATGCAGAAGATGACTGTTGACAGCCTTAGACTCATGTGTTCCCCACTTGGCACCAACACTGGATCAAAGCGACTTCTATGTCCCAGCTTATTTTGAGAAGATGTGAGACTAGTGCCATGTGGTCATTTGCCAGTGGGCTGGGCCAGGAGGGCATGGTCGTGAGGCTGTGCCAGCTGATAGAGCTCCATGACCGCAGGGAGCCGAGTATTCCTAACAGGAGCCAGCACGATACTCCTCTTCTTCCTTCACCCTCTCCAGGAGCTCATCTCTTTTCCATTTAGCACTCCCCAGGGGCAAGGGCTAATAATTTGGGGTTAGAATGAGAAAAACAACTTATAGGAATAAATGTACATTTTTGCAATTCAGATCTTTTGTACACGTACCTAAGAAATTGCTCTGATCCAGTTACTTCTGTGTGTCTCCTGTTGTCCCTTTTTTTGAACAGTAGTGTATATAGCAGTTATCTTGGGCTTGTCCCATCCTTGTATGTTGGGTGTGTAAGGGGCAGATAATGTGTCACTCTGGTTCTTGGTCTTTAGTGGAGGCACCATAGAAGAGGATTCACACCTATGGGACCTCACTGGTGTTTGGACCTGGTTCAGATGAAAAGTTCCTGAAAGTCAAGCTGATGCCACAATGAAGTGAGATCTGAGGACCCTGGGGAAGAACATAAGGGCATTTTGCATGTTGAAGAATGTGAATTACTATAGCAGAATGGTTACAGCTGTGGCAGTGTGTGTTTTCAAAAGACGACTGTGATGCTCTCTCCTATCCACATGTTCTTTTTGCAATGTGACCGTTTGGCCCCTTATTAAGAGGAAGACTCTTTGTCCTCCTTCCCTGAACCTGGCTGGGGTTTGCAATTGCTTCAGCGAGAAGAGTGTGGGGGAGTGGTGCTCTGGACTTCCAAGACTATGTCATAAAGGTTGATAAAGGTTCAGACTGGTTCTTCCTCTTTTAGGGCGTTTGCTGTAGGGAAGCCCAGGCCATGTGAAGAGGCTACATGTAGGTGTTTTGGCCAATAGCCCTGGCATCACTAGCCAGACATCTGAGTGACGAACGCTTTACTCCCCAGCTCCAGCCCCTCTCTTACTATAACTGTGTGAAAGAACTGCTGAGCTGAGCCTGTCATCCTCCCAACTTGTAGGAGATAATAATAGTAGAAGAAGTAACAATAATAATAGTAATAATAATAATAATAAATGTTTCATGTCACAAAATTTGATTTTTTTCTTTCTTATACAAATGTAAATAATGAGAATGCTTGCTATGAAGATTACAGAGGAGACTTAACCATCTACAACCCTGAGATGAGCTTGGGCCATGGCTACTGAAACCCTAAAATACATTTTAAGAACAACAATTTTGGTTGGAAGGAGGCTGCCCTGTGTGTGGAGTTAATTCAGAAAATCAGTATTGGCATTGTCTCAGAAGGTGTAGGCGTGTGTATGGGCCTGAGGATGACATCTGACCTTGATTCAGAGTCCTTCCATGGACAGGAAGTCACTATTCTCAGAGCCTGGATTTCCAGGGAGCTAAAAGAAAGCAGTGGAGGCTGGTGGAGGCCAAGGAACACCCTTTTGTTTGCAAGGGGTGTACTGTTCGAGCAGTTTCTTGGTCCAGAATCGCTGTGCCCAGACATCTGCCCAGTGGAGGTCTGTATTGCACTGCGGGTCACCCTGGCACACTGGCAGAAAAATCTGCAGAGCTAAGTGACTTCAATGAGCTGTTCTCTGGACAGTTCATTTGTTTGTGAGGTGAATATTTAGAAAGAAACTTTATTGAGATGTAGATGTCACGAAGGTCATTTTCACCTGGGAATTTTTTCTGGCATAATGGATGCAGAGCTTGCCCAAGCTGACCTCTAAGGCTTAGAGAAAGAGGTTTACTCTCTAGTTTTCTTGGAACTCAGGGCCAGTTTCAGAGAGCCAAGCTGTCAGTGAAAATGCAGCCCTCGTTTATGGAAAACTTCCTGTGAGCAGGGAACTGTGCTACATGCTTCCATGGACATCACAACAGCTCTCAGGGCATCAGGGGGAGCATCAGGATGTCCATTTTACAGATGAAGAACTGAGACCTCAGAGACAAAAGGACATGCAGAGGCCACATAGCTGAAGGGGCCAGGGTTTCAATCCCTGTGGCTCAGTCGTAATGTCAAGAGTCCTTATCTTTGCCCATCAATATACACAGACGAAAAAGGAGCCAGGGTGCAGGAGAGCATTGTTTACTATACCAAAGGAACACATGAGTTAACTGAAAGAGCTCCCAGCTGGCCCAAACCTGGAACAATCTGAGCAAGAAAATAAAGCAGTGTTGGATTATAAACCAAAGTATAAAATAAATATCTATGAACTCATGCTGATATAAATAAATGATTGAATATAAAAATAAATGTGCAGGGACCGCCCTAGTGGTCCAGTGGTTGAGAGTTGGCCTTGCAATGGCAGGGGATGCGGATTTGATCCCTGGTTGGGGGACTAGGATCCCACATTCCATGGAGAAACTGAGCCTACAGTAGTGAAGGATCCTGCATGACACAATGAAGATCTGAGAGCCCCAGCTAAGACCTGATGCAGCCAAATAAATAAATATTTTTTAAAAGATAGGAAAGAACAGACAAATCTTCTGCACAGAAGAATTCCAAATAATTTATACAGATTACCCTGAATGAGGTGGTACATAACTCTACACCCTGTAAGTGTGGGCTATACACGTGACTTCCCTCTAGAGAGTAAAGTTTGGAAAGGGGAGAAAGTGGAGTCACTTCTCAGTGGAGAAATCTGACAAGCACAGCAGCAGCCAGGTGATCAAGGTCAACATCAACCATGATAAGTCTCGTGCATAGCATGTCCCTTTCAGATGATGTGATGAAAATGACATTTTACCTCTATGATCTTCCTTTCAATAACCCATAACCCCAGTCTAATTATGAGAAAAACATCCAACAAATCGCAATAGAGGGAATTTTACCAAATACCTGACCAGCACTCCTCAAAACTGTCAAGGTCATCCAAACAAGAAAAGTCTGAGAAACTATCACAGCAATAGTTGCCTAAGGAGATATAATGACTAAAGGTGCTGTGATGTCCTGGATGGGGCCCTGGCATAGAAAAAATCATTAGGTTAAAAACTAAGGAAATTTGACAAGAGTCGGACACAATTCGGTGACTGAACTGAACTGAAGGAAATTTGAATCTAGTATGGACTTTCGTCAACAGTAGTGTGTCAATATTGTTTCATTACTTATATCAATTGCACCATGCTAGCATAAGATGTTAATAACAAGGGAAACTGGGAACTTTGTAATATCTTCACCATTTCATTTTTTTCCTGTAAATCAATGACTATAGTAAAAAAAATTAAGTTCACTAAAAAAAAAAAAAAGACACCATAATAGGTCAAGAAAGAAACTGCAGAAGAAAGTAAAAAACTTTATATGTTAGTACTTTAAAAAATAATTTTATTTCTTTATTTTTGGCTGTGCTGGGTCTTTGCTGCGTGAGTTGCTACGTGGGCTTTTCTCTAGTTGTGGTGAGCAGTAGTTAATCTCTAGTTGTGGTGGGTGGGCTTCTCAATGTGGGGGCTTCTCTTATTGTGGAGCACAGACTCTAGCGTGTGGGCTTCAGTAGTTGCAGCATGTGGGCTCAGTAGTTGTTGTGGCACACAGGCTTAGTTGCTCTGCAGCATGTGGGATCTTCCCAGATGAGAGATCAAACCCGTGTCTCCTGCATTGGCAGGCAGATTCTTTACCACTGAGCCACTAGGGAAGCCCCTAGTACTTGTAACAGTACATTTTTAATGCTTTTTGAACAGGGGCCTGCACTTTTAATGGGAATCTGAGGATTCTGAAGAGATTAGAGTAGATGTTTGTTAAACCCTAATCTCCTCATTCTCCGGCATTTTAATAACTTCCCCAGGCCACCTTACCTGCCTCCTGAGAAAGCTGGATGGAGGTCAAGAAGCAACAGTTAGAACCAGACAGGGAACAACAGACTGGTTCAAAATTGAGAAAGGAGTACGTCAAGTCTGTATACTGTCACCCTGCTTGTTTAACTTATATGCAGAGTACATCATGCAAAATGCCAGGCTGGATGAATCACAAGCTGGAATCAAGATTTCTGGGAGAGATATCAACAACCTTAGATATGCAGATGATACCATTCTAATGGCAGAAAGTGAAGAGGAACTGACGAACCTCTTGATGAGGGTGAAAGAGGAGAGTGAAAAAGCTGGCTTAAAACTCAACATTCAAAAAATGAAGATCATGGCATCTGGTCCCATCACTTCATGGCAAATAGATGGGGCAGTGGAAATGGTGGCAGATTTTATTTTCTTGAGCTCCAAAATCACTATGGACATTGACTGCAGCCATGAAATTAAAGAACACTTGCTCTTTGGAAGAAAACTTATGACAAACCTAGACAGCATATTAAAAAGCAGAGACATCACTTTGCTGACAAAGGTCTGTAATAGTAGTCATGTACGGATGTGAGAGTTGGACCATAAAGAAGGCTGAGCGCCAAAGAATTGATGCTTTTGAACTGTGCTGTTGGAGAAGACTCTTGAGAGTCCCTTGGACTACAAGGAGATCAAACCAGTCAATCCTAAAGGAAATCAACCCTGAATATTCATTGGAAAGACTGATGCTGAAGCTGAAGCTCCAATACTTTGGCCACCTGATGCAAAGAGCTGACTCATTGGAAAAGACCACCATGCTGGGAAAGATAGAAGGCAAAAGGAGAAGGGGGTGACAGAAGATGAGATGTTTGGGTGGCATCACTGGCTCAATGGACATGAGTTTGAGAAAACTCCAGGAGATGGTGAGGGACAGGGAAGCCTGATGTACTGCCATCCATGGGGTTGCAAAGAGTCAGACATGACTTAGCGACTGAACACAGCAACAATCTAGTTAGTCCAACCGCCTCATTTCACAAATGAAACTGAGGCCTAAATAAGGCAACTGATTTTACCAGATCACAACTCAGTTAAAAAAACATAGTTAAGCCTCAGAACTAGACCCCAGGCCCATTGACTTCTCATCTAGAATTCCTCTTCCTTTCTACTGCTTCTTCGAACACTGTCATTAATGTCCACCAAATGTTGTCTGTTCCTAACAGGAGACAAAGGAAGCAGATATATTGCAAAATCAATGTTAATCAATAGATGAATGGATAAAGAAATTGTGATGTATACACACACACACACACACATACACACACACATGAGTGGACTATTACTTGGCCATAAAAATGAATGAAATCTTGTTATTTGAAGCATGGACCTGGAGTGTATTTTGTAGTAAAATAACTGAAAGAAAGACAAATACCATATGATTTCACTTATATGTGGTATCTACAAAACAAAGCAAACAAACAAAACAGAAACAGACTCAAAGATACAGAGACAAACTGGTAGTTGCCAGCAGGGAGTGGGATAGGGAGACAGATGATATAGGCGAATGGGGATTAAAAGATAAAAACTTCCATTCATATAATAAATAGGCCATGAGGATGTAAGTTGCAACATAAGGAATATAGTCAATAATATTGCAACAACTTTGCATGGTGACGGGTAATAAATGGACTTATTGTGGTGATTATTTCTGAAAGTACAAAAATGTTAAATTACTATGTTGTACACCTAAAAATAATATAATATTGTATGCTAATTTTAACTAAAAATTTTTTTTAAAAAATTAAAAATTCCATTCCTTTGTTGATGGTCATTTAGGTTCTTCCCATGGCTATTGTAAATAGTGCTGCAATAAACATTGGGGTATGTGTGTCTGTTTGAATTATGGTTTTCTCTGGGTATATCTCCAGTAGTGGAATTCTTCCCAGATGAGAGATCAAACCCGTGTCTGCATTGGCAGGCAGATTCTTTACCACTGAGCCACTGGGTCAATGGTATTCCTATTTTTTTGTTTTTTTAAGGAACCTCCATACTGTTCTCCATAGTGGTTGTAGCTATTTATATTCTCACCAACAGTGGAAGAGGGTTCCCTTTTCTCCACAGTCTCTCCAGCATTTATTATTTGTAGATTTTCTGATGATGGCCATTCCGACAAGAGTGAGGGAATATCTCACAGTACTTTGATTTGCATTTCTCTAATAATTAGTGATGTTGAGCATCTTTTCATGTGTTTGTTGGCCATCTGTATGCCTTCTTTGGAGAAATGTCTACTTAGGTCTTCTGCCCATTTTTTGATTGGCTTGTTTGGTTTTTTTGATATTGAGCAGCATGAGCTGTTTGTGTATTTTAGAGATTAATCCTTCGTCAGTTGCTTCGTTTGCAAATATTTTCTCCCACTCTGAGGGTTATATTTTTGTCTTGTTTACGGTTTCCTTTGCTATGCAGAAGTTTTTAAATTTAATTAAGTCCCATTTGTTTATTTTTGAGTGAAGTAAGTTAGAAAGAGAAAAACAAATATTATATATAATGCCTATATGTAGAATCTGAAAAATTGGTATAGAAGATCTTATTTACAAAGCAGAAATAGAGACACAGACATAGAGAACAAATGTATGGATACCAAAGGGGAAAGGAGGAGTGGAAGGAATCAGAAGATTGGGACTGATGTATACACTATTGATACTATGTATAAAATTGCTAACTAATGAGAACCTACTGTATATCACAGGGAACCCTACTCAGTGCTCTGTGGTGACCTAAATGGGAAGCAAATTCAAAGAAGAGGGGATATATGTATGTGTATAGCTGATCCACTTTCCTGTACAGTAGAAACTAATACAACACTGTAAAGCAAAATATGCTCAAATAAATTTGTTTTTAATAATTTAAAAAATGCTTTAAAAGCAAAGTTAAATAGACTCTCACAACTCCAAAAATGTTATGAGTTACTGGCCTTGAAGATAGATAGCACTCTGGTAGGAATGCTGATTCTGGTCCCTATCATCAGCTGTAAGAGATGTTGCAATTAAAAGCAGGCTGACCTGAGGGAAATCCATATCTCAACTCAGTTCAGCAAAGAATATTGCAGGCAAAAGAACAAGAGGCTAATAGCTTCAGGTGCATTTTGAAATAAAAATGAGGAAGCAGAGACCATCTTAAACAGTATGGCAAGGAGTCTGTATTCTGCTTTGGGTCAGTTGCAGCACTAAGATCGCCACATGACTGCCCAGTGCTGCCAGCAGGCCACCATCCCTGAGAAGGAAACCTCTGCATCCAAAGATGTAAAGTATACCTTCTGAGTAGGATATGTAGACTTGGCACAAAATACCATATAGGAACCAAGAGTCAACAGAAGAGTTTAGGAAACACCTCACTTCCCAGTTTGTAGTAGAATACTCTTGGGTGAATTAGGATGAAGGACGGGGGAGCCTGGTGGGCTGCCGTCTATGGGGTCACACAGAGTAGGACATGACTAAAGCAACTTAGCAGCGGCAGCAGCCTCTTGCTGGGTTTGGGGACTCCCAGAAGCCATTGAAATTGGTGGGGGACATAAACAACAACACACACTGCTGCGTTCTTGACCAAAGGCCAGGGCCAGAAAATTTACTGCCTCCAGAAGTCAGTTTGAATTCTAATATTGTCATATTTCAGAAAAAATGCACCCTTCACTGCTTAGAAGAAGAAATCTGGAAAGGGCAAGGCATGAAGCAATCTTTGCAGGCTGCCCAGCCCACTGTAACACACATAGCCCAGGGCCGAAGCAGATGGAAAAATTAATGTGTTCATTTGACAACTCCACCCACCAAAGGCTAGGCCCTCTAATTCATTTTTTAAGCCCCTAAGTTATTCATCAGCAAGTGTGAAGAGGGCCCAAGGGACACCGCTGGATCAAATTTACCTTTAGAGTTAAAATGATCTGTTAGGATTTATGAGTAATTTTTTTTAGCACCAGTTGATTATTGGGTTGTCTTAAAAAAAAGAGAAAAGCTCATTTCCAATAGATTATGCTTGCCAATTTCCCCACCTGGACTCAGTCAACAAGATGTGCAATGTTTTGAGTGCTTACTATGTGCCCTGTGCTGTGTTGGGCATGATAGAAAATATAGGATAAAAAAGATGGGATGAGATATCATCCTCATTCTCAGAGAACTTACAAATAAATTCTACACACTTGGAACAAAGGACAGATACATACTAAGCTGCATGCATTCAGAGGTCAGAAAAGGCATGGAGTTGCCTGAAAAGAAAGGCTTCATGGAAAATGTGGTACTGGCGTAAGACTGTGTAGGAGGAGGTGCTTTATGCTTTCCCAAATCATAAACCATTTCTAAAGCAGGTGGTAACCTACATGAGATCATTTGTTTAAAACATGCTGTCCAATCACCTAGTTGGGATTTATATAGCTTTTTTCAAGTGTTATGACATTCATCCATTGAACAAATATTTATTGGCCACATTGTTCTAGGAGCTAAAGATACGCCAATAAACAAGGCAAGAAAGTCCCTGCCTTCCTGAAGAGTTCACTCTAACTGGGGAAAGACACAATAAGCATATATTCAAATAATTATGAAACAGGATAAGAGGATAGATAGACAGTGACAGAGGGTCTGACTTTGTATAGGAAGAGCCAGGGGAGATCTCTCAGAGGAGGTGACATCATTAAAAACCCAACACTAAAACTATTTTAGGTGCTATTAATAATACAGGTTATTATTTATATTTTCTAAAAGAGATATTATTGTGTAGACATTATTATAGAGGGAGAGGCCAGGTGGATATCTGGGGAGAGATTATAGATTCGTTTCCCTGGTCTATCTTGCCTTGCATTGGCATCAGTAAGCCTTCAGATTTTATCTGCTCCACTAATCCAGTGCACCTGCTTCTGAGTTAAAAAAAGAAAGAAAAAAAAAAAAAGAGCGATGGTGCTCCTTTGAGCTGGTGGATTCTAGTTACCAGCAAACATACTGGAAATTTTGGTGGGAGTTGGGTGATCGTTTTAACTAATGTCAACTTTAAAGCAATGCTGGAAGATATAAATGGCTTATTTTTGACCCAGGCAGTTTCATAACCACCATATTTTTTTATTTTCGCCAATCATTTAAAAATCAGAACTAAAACTATTTTAGACACTATTATTAATCCATCTATATTGTTAGATTGATAATTTCTTTTATGAAGACAACTGGAAAATGTTTCCTAAACTTAAGCTCAAAAAAGCCTTCTAACTTCTGTTTTGATCTTGATAGTTTATTTTTAAGAGCACATTATATGGACTTTACTCTGTGAGTCTTATGAAGGCTTCAGACCAAAAGCAATAAAATTCTGAACTGACCTAAATGCCTTCCTTCCCCATCTACCTCTCCAATTCCTTTCTATGCCAAATCCTCATAAATCCATGAAGCCTGCTCAACCAGTCTCATATAAAGTTTACTTCCTCAATAGACTATCCCAGGATGGGGACTTCATCTTACACTTTGCGCCACTCTACTGTACCTAGCAGAATGCTTTGCCTCCAGGTACTATATAAATACTTGTTTTTTGAGCAGCAAAATGTAAGGACTGATTGAAGTAAGCTTGGACAGAAGTCACAGTGCTATAGAAACTGTCTTTCCAAGTTCTTTGTTGGTAAATTCAGTGATACACCCTTTGATAACTGGAGTCTTAGGGACAAAGGGAATGACTGACCTCATCAAAAAGGGTAGCTTCCTGGTCAGACACTAAGTCTCTGTATGGTAATCTCTCTGCCTAGGAAGCCAAGTCATCTTTTATATACACAGATTGCTGCAGAGACGTTCAACTTTCCTTCAGGGAAATGAAGAGGCACTTGTCTAAGAAATGGAGTGATCATATCAATATCCTATCTCTAACACAGGATTCAGTGTACTCCTAACTCTTTGGAGAACTGTCTAAGTTGACTTGGGTATTTAATATAGAACTATCATTCATCATGAATGGAGAAAAACTTACCCTTTGATTAGACTGATGGAAGAGGGTACAGAGGTTGATGACAGAAGAAGTTTTGAAAGAATGGATTAGGTAATTGATAGACTATATGGATAAGGCATATGTTAAGTGATATGCTTCTGATATGGGGCCTGGGAGAATGATGACTTCTTCCTTTACCTTAAGCACTGCCATCAGTTGTCAACTTTAAAGCTAAAAGACCAGCCAAGCATGTGTCTGTTCTCAAGTTACTGCCATCACCTCCAATGTTGGCCTCCAAGAAGGCTGCATTTAATGACTTCCCTGCCATCCTCCTGTTTATTTGTTTGAAAGTTAAGCCTTGTTTAGGTATCATTGATTTATTGTGGGACTGTCAGGTGTGATTTATCAGTAGCTTGTTCATGGTGACCTTTAAAATACAATGATGTTATTGCAGCCATCCTGTTTTCTCAGTATCAGAGAAATGATTCAGTTGACCTAGACATGCTCTTATACAACTTACTAAATTCATGGGGGTTCTGTTTGGTCCTGTTTCATTAGAACTTGGTAACATATTAGCTAGACATTAATTAACATTTACCCTGAAAGTTAATATGAACATTTTAGTTAGTCAAAATATCCCTAACTACATTTCTCCAACAGGGCTACAATGAATGGAATGAGTATGCCTACTGGAATATTTGGCAAGCTGCTATTTGCAAGAATGATTTTCATTCTTCAGGCTAGACTGCTCTATTCTCAAAGGCAACTGCTTCTTGAATGAGCAATCTAATTTGGTAATGTGATTTTATTTTCTGATTTTTGAAATCATGTTAACCTTTTTTTTTAACTTAAGAGTGATAGGGTGTTTTTCTTCTGTGCAGGGAATTTTCTTGAGGGTATTTTGAAAAACAGGTCGATGAAGGGCCCACTGGGGCTCAACTGGTGTACCAGAAGAATGTCATCGTTTCCTGATCCCTGCCAGCAGACATGATCTTCACCTTTAGTGGATTCAAATTAGAATTTTCCCAATAAACTTCCAATATGGATCCAGATGTTGATATCTTCCCAGATGATAGTGGGAAGAATGCAATTAAATTGGTGAAGCTTGTACAAAGAGAAAGCTGGTGACAATATGATTTTTTTTTACCTGTCATATTGGCAAAAATTTTAAAGATTGATAAAAGTCAGCGGTGTGGGGTAACAGGCACTCACATACTCCATTGATGGGCGTATATATGCCTTTTGGAGAGTAATTTGATGATATGGATTGTGAATGTATGTATCATTTGATCCAGCAACTTCTTTTTTTTTTTTTTTTTCCAGTGGGTTTTGTCATACATTGATATGAATCAGCCATGGATTTACATGTATTCCCAATCCCGATCCCCCCTCCCACCTCCCTCTCCACCCGATTCCTCTGGGTCTTCCCAGTGCACCAGGCCGGAGCACTTGTCTCATCCAGCAACTTCTTTTCTGACAGGCTAAAGATATATTTACAAAATTTGGCAGAGGTATGGTTCTATATTCACTGTATTATCTATATTCACTATATTCATTGCAAAATTATTGTTTATCACTGAAAAAGTTGGAAGTGAATTAGTTTCCATTAACCAGTTGAATAAATGTTAGTATATCTGTAATACAGAATACCATACCACAGTTACAAATAATAGAGTAAATCTTTTTGACTGCTTTGAAACATGCACAGACATTGAGGGTAGGAGGAGAAAGGGGTGACAGAGGATGAGATGGTTGGATGGCATCATCGACTCAATGGACATGAGTTTGAGCAAACTCTGGGAGATAGTGAAGGACAGGGAAGCCTGGCATGCTACAGTCCATGGGATTGCAAAGAGTCAGACACAACTGAGCAACCAAACAACAATAACAACAAGGCATTTTTAAAAAGCAAGGTGCAAAATAGTATGTGTGCTAGTCAAGATCCTGCAGAGAAACAGAACAGGGTATATATGTATATACACACCAAACACACACATATAAATAGATTTGTTTTAGGGAATTGGCCCAATTGATTATAAAGCCTGAGATATCCCAAGATCTGTGGACAGTAAGCTAGAGACCCAGAAGAGTCAATGGTGTCAGTTCCTGCCCCAAAGCTGGCAAAGCTGAGATCCAAGAATGGCTGAAGTTTCAGTTCAAGTCCAAAGGCAGGAAAAGAGTTCTGAGAATAGAATCTTGGGCAACAATGATATTAAAAGATTTGGTTGAGGAGGAGGAGCCTGCAAAGAAGACTAAGAAAGAGTAATACTAACAATAGGGGGAAGAAAAAAAAAGAATACTACCATGGAAGTCAAGAAAGAAGAAAGTTTTAATTAAAAGGGAGCAGTCAACAGTATCAATGGCAGAGAAAATGAAATTGTGTAGCAATTGAGACGTGTACATTGAATTTGACAATTAAGAAAGGACCTCAAAGTAGTTTCAGCCAGATTGCAACAGGTTGTAATGGACTGAGGAGTTCATATGGCAGTGAGATAATAAAATGCATATGATGATCAAAGACATGTTTTTTTGAGGATTTTTCATTGGCTTTTTTTTTTCCTGTTGTAATTAGAATGAGGCTTGGCCATCTTTAAATGGCAACTCCAGTATTCTTGCCTGGGAAATTCCATGGACAGAGGAGCCTGGTCATGGGGTCACAGTCCATGGGGTCACAAAAGAGTCAGACATGACTTAGCAACTAAACAACAATATCTTTAAATACTAAGGGTAAGGAACTAGGAGACTGGGAAAGATTAAAGGTAGATTGGAGCAAGCAAAAAATAAGTGACAATTTCAGAGCATATGTGAAGGGGTGAGATGCAGATCACAGGTTGAAGGGAAGAAGACAAGGATAAGTTTAGATGTATGTTTATTTGTCACCATGCCAAGGCAGAAAATTTGAGGTACTCCCTCTTCCATATGGCCTCTATTATTTTGGTGATAGAGGAAGCAAGCAATCTACTCTAAGAGTAAGGGGTTGATGAGGTAGAGAAGGAGTCTGAAAGGTTAAAGTTTGGAGTAGGCATTAAAGGGATAGGGAATATTACTGACTGGGGCAGTATGGAGGGACTTCTGGATAGTGTTGTGGTTCTAGATTTCAAGATCAAGTTTTTATAGGAGCCCCAGTGTAGTTTTGTGATTATTTATTTCTAAGTTGAGCAACCTGGGCATAGAGGAAGAGATATGATGATCTGAAATATTAATACAACTTTGATCAATGAATAGAATTTGATAGACTACTGGAGAAAAATGAAGTCTCACAACCCAACCTGTTATCTGATCACTAAAAATGATACGGTTCACTGTATGTTCCTGTTGTGTTTGACACATAGCTGCACCATTTTTGGCCATGCCAGTCACATTCCAGCAACAGGATAGTGAAGGTGGGAATAAACAAATTTGGTTCTATAGGGTACCTTAAAATCTGCTGGCTGCTTTCATCTGTGACAAAGTGGATATTGTCACTATTTATGACTACCTCAGCTATATCAATTGCACATATGATTCTACCAAAGAAAAATTCAGCAGCACTGTCAAGGCTAATAACAAGAATCTTATCAATGATAAGAAGCCCATCTCCAGCTTCTAGGAGTGATATATTGCATATGTCAACTGAAATGATGCTGGTGTTTAATATGTTGTGAAGTCCACTACATATTCTTGTTCCAGGTGAAGCCTGGAGCTTACTTGAGGGCTGGAGGTTTATCATTTCTTTCTCTTCTGCAGATATCCTCATGTATATGAGGGAAGGAAACCATGAGAAGTATGATCACTGCCTAAATATTACCAACACTGCCTCCTGTACCACAAACTACTAGATACCCTGGTCAAAGATATTTACCCCTGACAATGTAGGGATCATAATGAAACTCATGATCATACCATTAATTCTACCTTGAAGGACCCTTTGGAAAATCATGGCATGTCAATCATGATGTTGCTCAGATCATCACCCCCACAAACATTGACACCACTAAGGTTGTGGGCAACGTTGTGAGCTGAATGGGAATCTCATTGGCTTCTGAGTCTCTGCCCCTAACATGTCTCTCATAGATCTGACCTGCATTCTGGGGAAAACAGAAAAATATGACGACATCCAGAAGGTATTAAGTCAGGCATTGGATGGCCCCTTGAAGGACATCCTGGCCTACACAGAGGACCAAGCTGTCTCTTGTGAGTTTAACAGTGATACCCAGGTGGTACAGTGGTAAAGAATACACTTGCCAATGCATGACATGCAAGAGATACAGGTTCGATCCCTGGGTGGGGAAGATACCCTGGAGGAGGGCATGGCAACCCACTCCAGTATTCTTGTCTGGAGAAATCTATGGACAGAGGAGCCTGGCTGGCTAGAGTCCACAGAGCCACAGAGAATCGGACACGACTGAGCACAGCAGCACAGCACAGTACCTATTCCTCTATCTTGGTTGCTTGGGCCAGCTTTGCCCTTAACGACCATGTTGTCAAGCTCATTTACTGGTATGACAATAAATCTGGCTATAGGAACCATATTGTGGACCCTACCTTCACATGGGCTCAAAGGAGTAAGAGCCCTGAACCAAGTACTCCCAACAATAGCACAAGAGGAAGAGCAACACCCTGGGGAGCACTGTCACAAATCTACTCCTCAGTATATTGAGAAGCTTCATCCTCAACATAATTCCCATCCCATGTTCCCTAGAAGAAAAATACCATCAACATATACATATATAGGCCAACCCTATACTTGGCCAAGGAAAAAAATAAGATGGTTTGCTATGAGTACAACTTTATTTTTTTTTCATTTATTTTTATTAGTTGGAGGCTAATTACTTTACAATATTGTAGTGGTTTTTGCCATACATTGACATGAATCAGCCATGGATTTACATGTGTTCCCCATCCTGTACCCCCCTCCCACCTCCCTCCCCATCCCATCCCTCTGGGTCATCCCAGTGCACCAGCCCTGAGCACTTGTCTCATGCATCCAACCTAGACTGGCGATCTGTTTCACACTTGATAATATATATGTTTCAATGCTATTCTCTCAGATCATCCCACCCTCGCCTTCTCCCATAGAGTCCAAAAGTCTGTTCTATACATCTGTGTCTCTTTTTCTATCTTGCATATAGGGTTATAGTTACCATCTTTCTAAATTTCATATATATGCATTAGTATACTGGATTGGTGTTTATCTTTCTGGCTTACTTCATTCTGTATAATGGGCTCTAGTTTCATCCATCTTATTAGAACTGGTTCAAATGTACTCTTTTTAATGGCTGAGTAATACTCCATTGTGTATATGTAACATAGCTTTCTTATCCATTCGTCTGCTGATGGGCATCTAGGTTGCTTCCATGTCCTGGCACAAACAGTGTTGTGATGAACATTGAGGTATATGTGTCTCTTTCAGTTCTGGTTTCCTCGGTGTGTATGCCCAGGAGTGGGATTGCTGGGTTATGTGGCAGTTCTATTTCCAGTTTTTTAAGGAATCTCCATACTGTTCTCCATAATGGCTGTACTAGTTTGCATTCCCAACAACAGTGTAAGAGGGTACAACTTTAAAGCCAACTGCCAGTCAAAGAGTATGAGGCATTGCAAACAGTAGCTTTAGTGCAGACATCATCTGGATATAGAGTAGAAATGGCCCTTAGCTCACAGCCTCCAGGCATGGCTGTTAAGGTCCTTTGGGATACAGTGAGATACTTTCCCCTTTCCTTCTTTATGTCATTCTATGCCATATTTTTTCCCTCTACTCACCTACTCATGGGGGTTAAAGCTGGCTGTACGTGTCTCTTTAGCCACTAGAACCTCTGCAGCTGTGACATCATGAGTGTCCCCTGTTAACCGAGGAGTCCTTGATAAATGTCAAAAGGTGTAAAAGCTAGTTACTCTAACAAACTTACTAGAGGCAATTGGCCCCTTCAGGCAGAAGGAGGCTCTTTCCCATGTGAACTCTGAATGCTACAGGGGAGGCTTTTTTGCATATGCGTGTATAGAGGCAGGGGACTTCCTGTGGGCTCCAAGGGTGGTCTTGAGGTCTGGGGACCCTCAGGCCATATTTCTGTCCATGCTTTTATTTGTGCATCCATTAAGAACAGATCTGAGTATGACCTAAGAGGCACTGGCTGCGTGGGAGGTCTATAGCCAAGAACAAAAACTCCTTCCCAAGTTGGAGTTTAGGAGACCCCGTGAGTATAACTTGGGAGGCCAAAGAAATGTGAGTCACATGTTAGAGGCTTTGGAGTTAGTCACCCAGGCTATGGGCTCTGGGGATCATGAAGATGATCCTTAAGTCTTCGAATAACTCCCCATTTGTCACTAGGCTCTATTCTTTGGGATTAAGCGTGTGCCTGTCTGTCTCTCTGTGTCTCTGTGTGTCTGTCTGTCTGTGTCGCTTGTGTTGGGGGAAATGCTCTTTTCAAAAATATAGCTAGAACAGGAAGGAAGTAAGTGGGAGTGCTGGAAGCTTGGGAGAGAGCCAAAAAAATGTAAGTTCGGGCTGATGAGGTCAAAACTACCAACTCTGGGAAGGGCTGGTTCCCAGCTTGCTTGCTTGCTCTCTGTGAGAGGGCTTAGGACAGAGAGCCTCTGTCAAACTCAAGAAGGCATAGAACTACAAATGCCCTTATACTTGTCTCTTTCAGATGAAGTTGCATATTTGTTGCAGGAAGCAGCTTACATAGAAAGAAGTAATTTAGGATTTAGGATTCCTCTTAGAGAAGAAGACAAGACTTGGGTAAGCTATGGGCTTCTGCTGGTCTGAACTGCAAATACCTCTGGGCTTTTTAGCACTGAAAGGAGAGGAGCTCCTGACAGGGGAGTGGGGAAAAGGAGGGGAGATTGCATGTTGTTAATTAGAAAAGAAGGAATGAGAAGAATGCCACGCTTTAGCTTCAGCTCTCCTTGTAGGTTGATGACAAGCCACACGTAAAGTTAAACACGGGTATTTTTGAACTCGTCCTTCTGCCCCACTGGAGCAGCTCCAGCTGTATGGGAAAGAAGCAGATGTGGCAAAAGAATAAGGTTTTTCAGGCTTTGAGTTTCAAAAGGCCAAATAGAAGTGGAGATCTGGTCCTTTGGTCTTCTGAACACTAAAGACTGAAGGGTTTGTGGCTCTCTGGGGCTATATATCTTAGCCCAAGTAAGGGCCCTGTTATTTCAGGTGTGACTGTAGGACAGGGGAAAAAAGAAAGAAATCAGGTTGGGTGGGCCCTGTGAGGGGAGAATATGGCCTTTCTCAGGTACAAAGGCAGAGATAAGTGGCCATTTTTGGGTCTGCTAAGAATCCTTGGATAGTTCACTGAAATTGTCACTTAAGATTCCCAAATGAGACAATCTGCACGTCTCCAAACAGAGAGAGGGTGTCTTCATACATTGAAGCCTGCTAGATTCCTAGATCTCCTCTGGATAGAAGGAAGAGGGAAGATGCTTGACTGGATATGCCTTTGCCTCCGGAGAATATAAGGAATTTTAATGACTTCCTGTGTAAAGTCTTCAGGGTCCTTGTGTAGCCAATATAAACAGGAGGGATTTCAGTTGATTGGATTTATGTTTCTGAAATCAGGAAACAGGCCAACATGGGCCTCTGTTTAACTCAATTCCATGGAATTGGAAGTTGAAATGCAAAGAGATGCTGCCTCAGATTTCATCCTATAATCAGTGGCTACTCTGTCTTACTGGTTTTTATCTCAGCTACTTAAAAATATGTGTATGTGCGTGTATATATGTAAGTATATATATTTGTGTGTATGTGTATATGTGCATGTGTTTGAAAGGGAAAGTGTGAGTTGCTCAGTTGTGTCCAACTCTTTGGCACCCTATGGACTGTAGCCTTCCAGGTTCCTCTGTCCATGGGATTCTCCAGGCAAGAATACTGGAGTGGGTAGCCATTCCCATTCTCCAGGGAATCTTCCTGATCCAGGGATAAAACCCGGGTCTCCTGCATTTCAGGCAGATTCTTCACCATCTGAGCCATCAGGGAAGCCCAATAAGTGTTTACAGCTATTTACCTACCTATCTATCTATCTAGTTGCCTCCATTCTCAGGGAGGTTGGGGACTGTAAGAGGGTCTGGCTTCCATGGTTGGAATGACCGAGTCACAGAAGGATCTCCTTCAAGCCTTAGACAATATTTCTGTAAGGTGCAGGGATTGGACAAAATGGTCTTTAATACCCATTTCAGAAGATCCCTTGTGTAAGAAACTCAAAGGTCATTCAGAAGCTTCTGTACTCCATTTGTTAGCCAAATCTCTAGAGTTTAGGCCACTTTATCTCACACTCATTTCCACCTTGTCTTGTGCAAAGAATTTGACACTTAAAGTTAGACTTGGATTCCACCTTGGGCTTTGCCACCAGCTTCCTGTATAAACTAAACAATTCACTAAATAAGAATAGCCACCATTGATTGAATACCCCCTATGCTAAGTACCTTACATAGATGATAACCTTTCATCCTCACAATAACCCTGGGAGGTAGAAACTATTATTTTCCTCACTTGAGGAGGATATTCTTCCTCAGTTGAGAAAACTGAAGTTTAGTAATTGACTTAAGATTAATAGTTCATCAGTGGAAAGTCCAAATTGGAATCTAGAACCATCTCCAAAGCCCATGGTCCTAAATACTATGGTAGACTGCTTCCACCCCCATATACACCGCACTCTTTGTGTCCTGGGTTCTTGTAAAATAGGAATAACATCTTGACTAATACCTTATCTGACTTCTTTACAAGGCATGTTTCAAGGATAAAATGAAAGCATAGCTGTTCCATTCCATGAACATTTATTGAGTGTTATGGGTGAGGCATTGTTCTAGGGTTTGAGTATTCAAAACTAAATCAAATGGGGTTCCTTCATTCTAGGAGATTACCATCTGATACAAAATTGCCTTGAAAAACATAAAGCATTATGTGTGTGTGTGTGTGTGTGTGTGTGTATGTGTTTAGTTGCTAAGTTGTGTCTGACTGTTTGCGATCCCATGGACCACAGCCCATGAGGCTCCTCTGTCCATGGGATTTCCCAGGGAAGAATACTGAAGTGGATTGCCATTTCCTTCTCCAGAGGATCTTCTTGTCCCAGGGACCGAACCCTCATCTCCTGCATTGTAGGAGGATTCTTTACCACTTGAGCCACATGGGCCTGAGGCATAAAGTATTATACAAGTGTGAATTTCGTATGATACAATTTTATTCCATATACAGTGAAGGGAAACTAATAGCCACAGGTACAGAACAAGGTAGGGTAAAAATCCCACATGGCTTTCAGCTGCTCCCTACAAAACTTGGCAACTAGCTGTTGCCAATCCCCCTTGAGAATGAGAGGGGAGGAAATAGGCAATAATTTGAAATATGACCATAATGTAATGTGACTGCTGCCTTTTCACAAGTATATTAGGACATGCACATCCAAGGAAATAGTGTCCCCTTTGGACTAGCACCTTGGGAAGCTAAATCCCTGTATATTTGTTGCAATGATGTTGCCATTGCTCATAACATTTTTTTTCATTTATTTTTATTAGTTGGAGGCTAATTACTTTACAATATTGTAGTGGTTTTTGCCATACATTGACATAAATCAGATCACCAGCCCAGGTTGGATGCATGAGACAAGTGCTCATAACATTTTTTGGAACTCCTCTTTAGTAATTGAATTCAGAGCCTGTGGCACATTCTTTTGAATATCCTCAGTGGTGATAAATCTTTGTCCTTTGAGGGTGTATTTTATTTTAGCAAACAGCTAAAAGTCACTCAGAGCCAGGTCTAGAGAATATGGTGGGTGATCAAGCTCAGTGATAGTTTTTAACTAAAAAACAACCCACTCCCTCTCTTCTCCGTTCCTTTCCCCACGCTACTTCATTCTACCCGCCCCTTTCTCCCTCTGTCCTGCCCTTCCTTCCAAGTATAACTGTGAACCCATTAAGACCATTTTTCTTGCATGGTTCATAACCTAGCGCAAACAGAGATTAAATGACTACTGCCAAGGTCGAAAGCTTGGGTAAGAGGTAAGCTAGGACTAGACCCCATGTCTCCTGCAAATCATAGCATGAAAAACTTAGGCTCACAGAGAAACTTAATTATAACAAAGGGGTCAAATTAACGGAAATATATGAACACAGGACCATAGGCTCTCTATTCCTACGTACATGCGTGTGTGCTAAGTCACTAAGTCATATTTGACTCCATGCAACCCTATGGACTGTACCCCACCAGGCTCCCCCATCCATGGGATTCTCCAGGCAAGAATACTGGAGTGGGTTGCCATTTCCTTCTCCAGGGGATCTTCCTGAACCAGGGATTGAATCCACATCTCTTGCATCTCCTGCCTTGGCAGGCAGGTTCTTTACCACTAGCACCACCTGAGAAGCCCCTCCATTCCTACAGGTCTTTCCAAATCCCTCACAGAGAACATAAATATAGTGCTGCCTGATGGAAACAGGAGTGCTGTGTGATTTGGTGCTTCTCTTCATGCAAATCCAACTGGGGATGGGCCAACATCTCTGGACATTGACTTTCCAAATAAGGTATAATTAGAAGGAGGTAAGAACTCTCTGGGCTTCCCAGGCGGCACAGTGGTAAAGAATCCACCTACAGTGCAAGAGACACAAGAGATGCAGGTTTGATCCCTAGGTTGGGAAGATCCTCTGGAGGAGGCCACCGTAACCCACTCCAGTATTCTTACCTGGGGAATCCCATGCACAGAGGAGCCTGGCAGGCTAGAGTCCATGAGGTCGCAAAGAGTTGGATAAAACTGAGCATGCATACACACAAACTCTCCATTGGCTGCTTTCCCTCAAGTATTGACTACCATCTAAAGAGCTGAACCTTGAATCCCAAAATTTCAGAGCAGCGAAAACTGTTAAAGAGGAGGTGGTTCCCTCATTTTGAATCCTAGGGCCTAGGGTAGGTGGGAGAAAGAAGCAGGGCGAAGAGGAGCCTGCTCCCAGATCACGAAAGGAATGTATGGCTCCATCGGGGCTAGAGTCCAGGTCCCTAGGAAATTCCTACCACACCAGAGCTCTCTTCAATGAATACCTGCCCTTTCCCGGGCCTCCTCTGGCCAGCAGTTGTTGGCAGAAATGCCCAGCTTGTCATTCAGTATCCCCTGGAGGCTTTTTGAAGTGGATCTCAAGCTAGGTTCCTCTTGCTATTCATACAAGAAGCTCTTGTATTTCTCAGGGGAGGAGAGAGAAATGTCAGAATCCTGTGCCCTTTGCAGCTTCTCCCCTCAGAGGACAAGCGATCCCCTTGGGAATCCAGGGGCATTGCTTTTAAGCCCAGGCAGCCAGCAGCCATTCCACACCACCTTGAGTTTGTATTTGCTTTTGAATCCCCAAGATGAACTATCAGAGAAAGTATTCCACCAATTATGTCTCCATGGGGCCCAGAGCACGTGGTCTTGATTAGAAGGAGCCGCAGCACAGCAGATTTCCCCCTGTGAAGGTCTGAATGCAACTTGAAATCGAGCCAATGTTGTTCTCGAAGCCAATGCCTGGCTTCCAGCTGCTGCTGGAATTTTCCAAGCTCAAGGAGATGATACCTGGAAGGGTAGCTGGAGATGTAGAAGGCCGGGCTAGGGAGGAAAAGAACCACAGGACGACTGTAGTTAGAAGAGTTCTAGGTTATGGGTTCACCCCCACCCACCACCCCCCATCCCAACTCCAAACCCTAACACATGTGATAACCGACCCATCTTAGTGGGGGACTCCATGGTGAGCATCACTGGATACTAGGTCAGTGGCCACCTCCTATACAAAGTCTTCCCAGACTCTTCTAGCTCACCTGGAAGCTTCCGTGGCCTCTCAGCTCTTTCAGCAAGAATGAGGTTGCTTCCATTTCTCTCCACCACTATATCCAGTTTTTCCATCTCCCATGTGTCTGCTGCTTCCTCCTCAGTTCTATTGTGAGATTCTTGAGCTCAGAACCTGTCTCCTCCTCCTTTGCACCAGCCACCATGCCTCTTTCAGTGAAAGCCAGGTGGGTGATTGACTACAGAGGAGAGTCTGGACAAGGCACGGAAGCACAAACAGCCCTCCCAGCTTTTGCT
This sequence comes from Cervus canadensis, assembly GCF_019320065.1. Taxonomy (NCBI): domain Eukaryota; kingdom Metazoa; phylum Chordata; class Mammalia; order Artiodactyla; family Cervidae; genus Cervus; species Cervus canadensis. The sequence goes on along the minus strand of NC_057419.1, from coordinate 137,021,204 downwards.
GATGTTTTCCATCCAGGTTGGCACCCTGACCTGCACAGCTACACCAGGCAGGAGGAACTAGAGGAAAGGCCAGCCTCTGCAGGAACCACCAGAGAGAAAGCAGGTGGAGGACAGGTGATTGCTGTGGTGGGGTGTGGCAGTGAGGTCAGGCAAGTCAGGAGGTCAGGGAGAACATTAACAAGAGGAACCTAATACCCCTATTTTTATCTAGGGATTACCTTGCCTGGAAGAACATCTGTGCGAGAGCAGTGGAGTTAAGAAGACTCTAGCTTCTTTAATGCTGAGGTTTGCTATTCCAGATGTGAGCCCAAGAGCTCTTATTTGGGTCCATCTGGGAGGCCAAGCCAAGCTTTGCTGCTGTGGCTGTTTCTGTGTGCATGTGTGGGAGGGGTGCTAAGGAGGGGAGGTTAGAAAAGCCCAGAACCTTATGGATCGGTGTGTGTGTACGTGTCTAGATATTTGCACTTTCGTTTTCACAGTATATCCCAGCTTGGATGCTGCTAGACAAACTAATGCTCCCATCAGCCCTTCTCTGAAATGTTACTAGCAGGTCCCAATCCACACAGCTTCCACCATCAGTAAGATGGCATGAGAATCACAGGTTGACTGCCACATGCTAAGTGGAAACACGTGGCATATCATTCAAACAAGAATCCATGTTTTCTCTAAGATGCAGAGCATTTATAGAAAGGGAGCCCCAAGCCACATGCAGAGAACTGAAAATAAGCCATCTACAGACAAGCTGGAGAAAGTAGCCGCTTTCTGGTTTGGTTTTTTCTTTAGTGGTGCCAGGAATCTCTAAAGTATCCAGGAAATGAAGAAATGCTCTGAATCTTGAAGACTCCTGTAGGACTACTCAGAAATAGGGCGAGTGAAGATGGTTCTGAACACTTCCTGGGCATGTGTCAGACACATCAGGGGATCCCCTTCCTAGTTCTTATTACCTGGCCTGTCATTCCATCATTCCTGTCATTCCTGGGGCTCTGAGCTGTCCCAAATGCACCCAGATTCTCCATCAAACAGAGAGGGTGACCACATCCCAGAGGATTTCCTCTTTGTATACCCCATAGTGCCTCACCCAGGACAGCCCACTCATTATCAACTACATCATCACCCATAAACCAAGAGGTCATTAGCACAAGGAATAGAAGTCAAACAAAGGGGAGCACTTACAAACAATAATTAAGGGTATTTCTCAAGACATTTTCAAAATAGGGGTGCTGTGGCATCTGTCTGAGGTAGTTTAAATGCAACTCAGTTTTTCAAAGTCATTGCCCTCTTTCATTCATTCTGTTTTGCTCACTTGCTTATTTCAGACACTTTCAGTCCTGATGGCTTTGTTGACAGTGCTTGTAAAAGAAGGAAAGCAACATAAGGAACAATTTCAAGTGTGTACTGTTCACCCTGGCTTCAGGAATCCCTAGAGTTTGAGCCTATCTCAGTGAGTGGGTTGAAGGGTGCTGGGATGGGGAGCACCTTTAGGTGAATCTCTATAAATCTTCATGTATCTTTTTTCTTTGGAAAGAAATAGACACAATTTATATAGAGAGACATGCCCATGTGCAGGCACACACACACACACACACACACAGACACACACACACACACACACACACACATATGCACACAGCCTTCTCAGACAGACTACTACAGAGAAGCTGAATAGTGGAAGTATGCCCTTACCATGCGGGGCACAAGGTTAAGGAAGCCAAGTTTAAGGTTTTCTAAATAAAATAGTACTTAAATGATAGTATTAAGTATAGAATTTCAGAGCTGAAAGGGATCTAAGGGAAAAACCCACACCTGCTCCACCTCCCCTGCCCCCAGGTCTCAGAGAATGTGTTTATTTCACCTCTAACTGTTGAAGAGGTACCTGCCACTTCCTTTTAGTGACACCACAACCAACACAGTTCTTCATCATGTAGGCCTTAAAGTCTCCCCTGCTGTATTGAGTGTGGTAGATCCTGAGTTGCTGGAGTCTGGTGTTTCTCCTGAAACCTTAATGAGGTATCAGAGCTCCACAAAGCTGCTCCAGAGGAAGAAGACTGTGGCTGGCCCCAAGGTGGAGCCCGATAGCAATTTGGGCCAATAGGAAGAACAGTGGGACTTGAAGAAATCCAGGGTTGGGGTACTAACCTACATGAAGGAAATTACCTAAGTCCTTCTGTACATCCACTTGGATTATATGACTTCATATCTGTTATGCTTCCTTGCAACTGTCCTAAAGTCCTTTTGTGTATGTTTAGATATCAGGAAAATGCACACCAGGGTAGGGAGAGCCTGCCTGGTTCTTAAGTTCTTGCCATAATTCCAAAGCTCCGAATTAACCATGCACACACATCCTGGTTGCCTAGCTACGTGCAGATATGGTCTCAACACGGCTCGTTGTCATGGCCCAGAAACATTCAGAGGCAAGGTTTGCTCCCTTTTATTTCAATTCGCCTTCCCTACCCGCTACTCTCTCTCTCTTCTCTCTCTGCCCATCTCCCTTTCTCATTTTTTCACTCTTTCTATTTAATTTCAGCACCTCTTTTAGGATATGAAACTGAAGGCAGTTCTTGGAGGGCCACACTGCATTCAGCATGGCTGCATGGGAACTAGTGTGCTCACTTGGCTGCAATGACTCCTGCGTGGCAGAGCTGCCTGGCCGGACGCCTGGCCACCTGACTTGTCGGGTCAGGGAAGCCCTGTCATTCCATTGCACTCTGCCCTCCATTGCTCTGGCTCTGCTGGTGGCACAGCTCAGTGGCTGGCCTTGTGTACTTTGGCAAGGTAGAGCGGTTGTAACAGGCCATGATGAGGTTTTCCTCAAGCCACTGTACAGTCCCCTGGGAGACTGTGGATGGCCAAACCTCGCTGAGAATTCACTTCCTCTTCAGACTTTGTCAAGAAGTCGTAAAATGCTCAATGACTTCCTTAGACATTGGAAGGAATACAGCTGCTGTCAGGCTCAGAATACTCACCAAGGGAGGCTTTCCAAAAAGGGAAGTTTTCCTCGGTTAATGAAAGGCAGTTAACTGAGCAGTCCAGGGAAGAAGCAAAGCTGGGTGGAGGCAATTAGCCAGAATGGGTTATAGGCATTCCCCATTTCTACTGACAACAGCACAAAAGGAAATGCTCATAAACGGCAGCATATGGGCTTTAGGGGAACTTTAAAGGGACCGCCTGGATTGTTGGCAGAAAATGGCCCAGGCTGAGAGGAAGACACAGACAGCTGCTCCAGAGTAGATCTTTGGCAGTTGGAGGGTTAGATGTGCATACCTGGCATGGCGTGTAGAAACTACTTTCTGATGTAACATTTGGGACCTCTGATCAAGACAACAACGTGAATGAGTTAGTTCATGGTGCCCAGCCAGATGAGACTTCTTTTTGTCTATTTTTAGGTATAGATCAGGAGATATTAAGAAGAGGTGGCAAGAACACACGGAAGAACTGTACAAAAAAGATCTTCACGACCCAGATAATCACAATGGTGTGATCACTCACCTAGAGACAGACATCCTGGAGTGTGAAGTCAAGTGGGCCTTAGGAAGCATCACTATGAACAAAACTAGTGGAGGTGATGGAATTCCAGCTGAGCTATTTCAAATCCTCAAAGATGATGCTGTGAAAGTGCTGCACTCAATGTCAGCAAATTTGGAAAACTCAGCAGTGGCCACAGGACTGGAAAAGGTCAGTTTTAATTCCAATCCCAAAGAATGCTCAAACTACTACACAACTGCACTCATCTCACACGCTAGTAAAGTGATGCTCAAAATTCTCCAAGTCAGGCTTCAGCACTACGTGAACCATGAAATTCCAGATGTTCAAGCTGGTTTTAGAAAAGGTAGAGGAACCAGAGATCAAGTTGCCAACATCATTGGATGGATCATCGCTGGATCATTGAAAAAGCAAGAGAGTTCCAGAAAAAACATCTATTTCTGTTTTAATGACTATGCCAAAGGCTTTGACTGTGTGGATCACAATAAACTGTGGAAAATTCTGAAAGAGATGGGAATACCAGACCACCTGACCTGCCTCTTGAGAAATCTGTATGCAGGTTAGGAAGCAACAGTTAGAACTGGACATGGAACAACAGATTGGTTCCAAATGACAAGGTACGTCAGGACTGTTATGTCCACCCTGCCTTACTACTTTACATGCAGGTTACATCATGCGAAATGCTGGGCTGGAGGAGACAAGCTGAATCAGATTTTATGGCGGGGAAATATCAATAACCTAAAGATATGCAGATGAACACCACCTTTATGGCAGAAAGTGGAAGAAGAACTAAAGAACCCTCTTGATGAAAGTGAAAGAGGAGAGAGTGAAAAGTTGGCTTTAAACATAACATTTCATATTGGGTTATTGTTACATCTATTTAATATCCATTAATATACTTGATATGGTCTTACTTTCTGGCTTACTTCACTGTATAAGGGCTCCAGTTTATCATCTCATTTAGAACTGATCAAAGACTTCTTTTTACATTTGAACAGAAAAGAAGACACAATGTACAGAACAGCTTTGGGCACTCTGTGAGAGCAAACTGAGGGTGGGATGTTTAGAGAGAACAGCAACGAAACATGTATATTATCTAGGGTGAAACAGATCACCAGCCCAGGCTGGATGCATGAGACAAGTGCTCGGGCCTGGTGCACTGGGAAGACCCAGAGGGATCAGGTAGAGAGGGAGGTGGGAGGGGGGATCGGGATG